>NW_019157322.1:0-2490 GCF_002288905.1 Enhydra lutris kenyoni | reverse complement strand
AAGCCTCTGCCTTCACCTCAGGTCATGATTTCAGGGTCCTGGGATCAACCCCTGCATCAGGCTCTCTGCTCAGCAGGGAGCCTGCTTCCTCCTCTCTCTCTGCCTGTCTCTCTGCCTACTTGTGATCTCTGTCTGTCAAAAAATAAAATAAAATAAAATAACTAAAGATGGGGCACCTGGGTGGCTCAGTCGTTAAGTGGCTGCCTTCAGCTCAGGTCATGATCCCAGGGTCCTGGGATAGAGCCCCACATCGGCCTCTCTGCTCAGTGGGAAGCCTGCTTCTTCCTCTCCAGCTCCCCCTGCTCGTGTTCCCTCTCTCGCTGTGTCAAATAAATAAATAAAATCTTAAAAAAAAAATAAATATAACTAAAGATGTTTAATTATTAAAAATATTACATGTTGGAATTGATTTTAAATATACACACCTAGCCTGAAGAAAATCTAGACAATCTATCTAAAAACAAGAGATGCATAAATGTATTAAATACTATAAGATTATACAATCAAAATGTGTATGTCTGTGTTTTCCCGTGATATTTTGTTGTTGATTAGAAAATATTCAACGAGGTGGCCTGAGACCCAAATTTAAATTCAGTTTACTCCACTTCCTACACAGATAAATAGCTTTATCTTTCTGTCAGAATTTTAGTTATAACAAGAAAGAGTATTAAAAAAATTCTAATGTCATTCCTAGCTCTATCATTTATTTTAAAATTATGTTCTATAATTTCATAGGCCTGAGACTCAGACAATTAAAGGAATTTTAAATATATTGAACTATTACAATTCTCAGATTGCAGGTACAATTCAAATGAAATGGAAAGTCCTCTTTTCATTTCTTTTTAGAACCATGATTTATCTTATTAACAAAGATGGCAATGAAGTATGAGCCACTCAATTTATTTACATCACATTTTATTTATTTATTCATTTATTTAAAAATTTTATTTATTTATTTGACAGAGACACACAGTGAGAGATGGAACACAAGCAGGTGAGTGGGAGAGGGTGTAGCAGAGTTACTGACAAGGAGGGAGCCGGATGTGGGGCTGAATCCCAGGACTCTGGGATCATGACCTGAGCCAAAGGCATATGCTTAACGAGTGAGCCACCCAGGCGCCCCTTTATATCACATTTTAAAGCCAAAGATGTAGCCTTTCTTTATTTTTTATTATTTATTTATTTATTTATTTATTTCCCGACATGGGGCTTGATCCCACAACTCTGGGATCATTACCTGAGCAGTAAGCAGTTGCTTAACCAACTGAGCCACCCAGGTGCCCTGAAACCTTTCTTTAAAACAATCTATTAGGAACAGGGAAAAATATGGCAGATACAGAGTACCATTTATAAGTATCTGTGATATGCTAGGTACTAGAAGGCCTGATTTATTAAGATCTCCTCAATTAATCATGAAATCAGTTTTCTGAAATAAGTATTATTTTCCCATCATTAAAACCATTTTATAGAGGAGAAACCTAGGTTCAAATTTTATGTAGCATGCATTCATAAAGTTAGTAATAAGTCATGGAATTAGGGTGCAAGCCCAGGTCTTTCCAATTCTAATTCCCAAATGTTTATCCATTTTACAAAACTTACTTGAAAGATACCAGTTTTGTCCCATTGTAACTTTGTCGGAATTCTTTCCTCATTTCCAAGGCCTCATTCTCATGCATAGACCTTGAATTCCTGTTCCCCATTCTGTTCTCCATGAATACCAGGGCCTTGGCTTTATGAGCAGAGGCCTGTTGGCTTATTTTCAGCTAATGCCTCTGCCAGCAAGGCAAACTGGAATTTGTCTCCAAACTCTGCCATTCATAAACTGACCCTTCCAAGAGAAGGAGGATAATGCCTTAATAATTTCAAAGCTAGAGCTTTTATATTATGATGTTTTGGGTAGACTCAGGTAACTTCTATTTTTCTATTAATTTTAGCTTTTCTGTGTTGACATAAGATGTTATTCAGAATTGTGATAAAGTTGAAAGGTGCTGAATCTGTGGGTAGAGTGTAAGATAATGATTTAGCTTATCCAATTTATTTTTTCTAGTCAAGATACTGGAAGCTTCCAAATATTACAACCATCTGTCTCTGTTACTTTCTGCATTGATAAAAAGGAAGAATATTTTCAAATTTGATTGAATCTCATATGATAATATATTGATAGTTTTTTGTTTTGCTTTGATATGATCTATTCCAAAAATTCCTTCTCTGTATGAATATTTGAATTTTCTGTGCATTTAACATGCAAAGCTGTGGATGTCTGGATTCCATTTCTTTCGTTTTCATTTCTAAGACAGTTGTTTCAATTGTACTGTACAAATCCTTGAGGACTTTTTTGTTAATAATAAGTCATAGTTTTCGGGTGCCAGGGTGGCTCAGTCATTAAGCAGCTGCCTTCGGTTCATGTCATGATCTCAGGGCCGTGGGATCCAGCCCCACATTGGACTCCCTGCTCAGCGGGGAGCCTGCTTCTCGCTCTCCCACTCCCTC
>NW_019157321.1:0-2492 GCF_002288905.1 Enhydra lutris kenyoni | reverse complement strand
AGAAGGTATATTGGAGAGAATTATTGGAGAGAATTTCCCTAATATGACAAAGGGAACAAGCATCAAAATCCAGGAGGTACAGAGAACCCCCCTCAAAATCAATAAGAATAAGTCCACACCGCGTCACCTAATAGTAAAATTTACAAGTCTTAGCGACAAAAAGAAAATCCTGAAAGCAGCCTGGGGAAAGAAGTCTGTAACATACAATGGTAAATGTGGTAGGTATTAGGGAGGGCACATATTGTATGGAGCACTGGGTGTAGTGCAGAAACAATGAATACTGTTACGCTGAAAAGAAATTTAAAAATAAATAAATAAATAAATAAATAAATAATTTTTAAAAAAGGACAAAAAAAACCCACCATACAATGGTAAAAATATTAGATTGGCAGCAGACTGATCCACAGAGACCTGGCAGGTCAGAAAGAACTGGCATGATATATTCAGAGCACTAAATGAGAAAAACATGCACCCAAGAATATTATATCCAGCTAGGCTATCATTGAAAATAGAAGGAGAGATAAAAAGCTTCCAGGACAAACAAAAACTGAAAGAATTTGCAAACACCAAACCAGCTCTACAGGAAATATTGAAAGGGGTCTTCTAAGCAAATAGAGAGCCTAAAAATAGTAGATCAGAAAGGAACAGACAATATACAGTAGCAGTCACCTTACAGGCAATACAAGGGCACTAAAATCATATCTCTCAGTAGTTACCATGAATGCTAATGGGCTAAATGCTCCAATCAAAAGATACAGGGTATCAGAATGGATAAAAAAACAAAGCCCATCAATATGCTGCCTACTAGAAACTCATTTTAGACCCGAAGACACCTCCAGATTTAAAGTAAGGGAGTGGAAAACAATTTGCCATGCTAATGGACATCAAAAGTAGAATGGGGTGGCAATCCTTATATCAGATCAATTAGACTTTAAGCCAAAGACTATAATAAGAGATGAAGAAGGACACTATATCATACTCAAAGGGTCTGTCCAACAAGAAGATCTAACAATTTTAAATATCTATTCCCCTAACGTGGGAGCAGCCAACTATATAAACCAATTAATAACAAAATCAAAGAAACACATCGACAATAATACAATAATAGTAGGGGACTTTAACACTCCCCTTACTGAAATGGACAGATCACCCAAGCAAAAGATCAACAAGGAAATAAAGGCCTTAAATGATACACTGGGCTAGGTGGACATCACAGATATATTCAGAACATTTCATCCCAAAGCAACAGAATACACATTCTTCTATAGTGCACATGGAACATTCTCCAGAATAGATTACATCCTGGGTCACAAATCAGGTCTCAACCGGTATCAAAAGATTGGGATCAATCCCTGCATATTTTCAGACCACAATGCTCTGAAGCTAGAACTCAATCACAAGAGGAAATTTGGAAAGAACCCAAATACATGGAGACTAAAGAGCATCCTTCTAAAGAATGAATGGGTCAACCAAGAAATTAAGGAAGAATTGAAAAAAATTCATGGAAACAAATGATAATGAAAACATAAGTGTTCAAAATCTGTGGGACACAGCAAAGGCAGTCCTGAGAGGAAAATATATAGCAGTACAAGACTTTCTCAAGAAACAAGAAAGGTCTCAAATACACAACCTAACCCTACACCTAAAGGAGCTAGAGAAAGAACAACAAAGAAAGCCTCAACTCAGCAGGAGAAGAGAAAACATAAAGATCAGAACAGAAATCAATGAAATAGAAACCAAAAACAAAACAAAACAAAACAAAAACAATAGAACAAATCAACGAAACTAGGAGCTGCTACTTTGAAAGAATTAATAAGATTGATAAACCCCTGGCCAGACTTATCAAAAAGAAAAGAGAAAGGACCCAAATAAATAAAATCATGAATGAAAGAGGAGAGATCACAACTAACACCAAAGCAATACAGACAATTATAAGAACATACTATGAGCAACTCTATGCCAACAAATTTGGAAGAATTTTTGACAATCTGGAAGAAATGGATGCATTCCTGGAGACATATAAACTACCACAACTGAACCAGGAAGAAATAGAAAACCTGAACAGACCTATAACCAGTAAGGAGATTGAAACAGTCATCAAAAATCTCCAAACAAACAAAAGCCCAGACCCAGATGGCTTCCCAGGGGAATTCTACCAAACATTTAAAGAAGAATTAATACCTTTTCATTCATAATTTTATGAATTTGGGCTTTCTCTCTTTTCTTTTGTTTAGTGTGGCCAATGGTTTATCGGTCTTATTGATTCTTCCAAAAATACAGCTTCTAGTTTCATTGATATGTTCTACTGTATCTCTGGTTTCTACCTCATTGATCTCAGCTCTAATCTTGATTATTTCCCTTCTTATGTGTGGAGTTGGTTTGATTTGTTGTTGATTCTCCAGTTCTTTAAGGTGTAGAGACAGCTGCTGTGTTCTGGATTTTTCAATTTTTTTTGAGGGAGGCTTGGATGGCTATGTATTTCCCCTTAGGAC
>NW_019157320.1:0-2492 GCF_002288905.1 Enhydra lutris kenyoni | reverse complement strand
GGGCAGGGCTCAGGGCAGAGTCCACCAGGACTCTCTCTGGGTCCTGCCCTTCCCACCTCCCCCACTCACGTGTGCTCTTTCCCTAAAGCAAACAACTTGAAAACCCACCCCAGAAAGGAACAATGGTTGAAAGGGGGAGGGGAGGGGAGAGAAGCGACCGGCCCGGGCCGAGCGGGAGGAGCCCGAGATGCTGCCCGCCCAACCAGGGCCGGGCTCCCACAGCTGTCTTGTCGCCGTGGTGGCGGAGGCTAGCAGTTGAGCCCGGGAGCCGCGGAGGTAGCAGCGAGTAGCGCCTCCCCCCGACCTGAGCGCGCTCGCTTTTGTTTCGTGGCCGCAGATCCGTCCAGTAAGGAGGCAAGGGCGCCGCCCAGGTGCCCGCTTTGGGGGGAGGTGCAGGCCGGTAATGGAGGGAGATTCCCAGGGGGCTTTGGAGCTGCTGCAGGGCTTCACGGTGGGCGTGGCGAAGCACCAGCCTGTGGACCCAGCCGTGCATCTGGCTCTTTGCTTCGCAGGGAGCCTCTTTTCCCTTCTCTCTCCGCCTTCCTCTCTCACCCACTTCTCATCTCTATCCGTCAATGAAAGAAATAAAATCTTTAAAAAAAAATAATAAAAAAGCGGCGCCTGGGTGGCTCAGTGGTCAAATCTTCTGCCTTTGGCTCACGTCATGATCCCAGGGTGGTGGGATCGAGTCCCACTTCGGGCTCTCTGGTCAGCAGAGAGCCTGCCTCCTCATCCTCTCTCTCTCTGCCTGCCTCTGCCCACTTTTGAATTGTATTCAAATAAGTCAAAGAAAAATCTTAGAAAAAATAATAATCATAAAACAACCCTCAATATTCTTGTCATTCATTAGGACCCCATGAGTCAACCTTTTATTTTTCATTATGGAATTGAAGGAATATGTTGTTTGATGGACGGGTTTGACAGAAAGAGACAGTTAGAGAGGGAGCCCAAGTAGAGAGGAGGGTGTACAAGCAGGGCAAGTGTGAGAGGGAGAAGCAGGCTTCCTGCTGAGCAGAAGCCCCAGGTAGGGCTTGATCCCAAGACCCTGGCATCAAGACCCCACCAGGAAGCAGATGCTTCATAATGAAACCATCCAGGTGCCCCACTCCATGATTCAATCACTTTTTCATTAGTCAATCCGTTGGATGAAGCAACCCTTTTTTGGGTCTGCCTTCTCTGGGTTAACACTAACACCTTGTGTTTTCCTTTGCTCTTTTGTGATTACTGAGGTTGTTAGGATCTTTTCATACGTTTATAGGCTGATGGTTTTCTCCTTGGGATATTTCTGTTCAAGGATTTTCAATGTTTTTAAGTTACCTCCCTTTCTTTCTTGATTCCTACTTATCCTATTTAGATTTTTATAGAGTTCCTTAGCTGGGCCTTTGGATGGAGCAGGACACCCCATGGCCTGTCCCCTGAGGCTCTGGGCACCTTAGGTTTTGGTACATCGGGCAGGGAAAGAGGTCAAGGCGGGGGCCCAGTCTCATATGTCAAAAAAGCACTTGCTACAAGAATGGGAGGAGCTGAAGCCCCCACCTCCAAGCCTTCTTCTGGGCCAGAGTGCTTCAGATACATGAGCACACTGATCAGTGCCCTCTGTGTGCTCTCTGTATGTCCAGCCTGGTTCAAGGAGCCCCAGTGACCTCACTTAATCCCTGCAACAACCTTATAACTATTATCCCCATTTTCTAGGTGAAGAAACTGAAGCTCAGGCTGAGTCACTTTCCCAGGATCACATGACCCCTAAGGAGCAAATTCCCAGTCTAGAAGGTGGGAGAGAAACCGACCCCCATCACCCCCAGGCCCCAGGGTCAGACCTCAAACCTGACACTGAGTTCCCATCTCAGTCCTTCACGCCCTGAACTGTGTGCCAGGAAGACAGACAGACAGCCCTGAATCTTGGCACTGAAAGCAGAGGTGAGCCCCTCATGGGGTCCCTGACCCAGGGGCCTTGCTTGGAACGTCCTGGGGTGGGGCACTCACTACCTCATGATCAAAGCCTACAATGGGAAAAAACTCCTCGGAGATCCCGTGGTTCCCGGACAGCCAGTGCGTGGCCTGCGGGCAGCTGCAACCTCCTCTCCCCATGTCCTGGGACAGCCACCGCAGCTCTCCTACTCTAGGAACTGCTGACATCTTTAGGGAGAGAGCTTGTCGAATCCATTCTTCAAGTTGCAGGCAAGGAGACTGAGGGTCTGAGCAGGGCTCATAAAAATGAACATTTTAATCTAGTAAATTTTTGTAAGCTGGCACTCAAGTACATTGTTGATCTTTTTATTATTATTATTTGCCTGTAGTTTTGTGCTTCATGGATTTGGGAGATTTTTGTAAAGATCAGTACGACTCTGAGACTGGGTTTGGACACAGAATATGATAGATTTGAGGAAATATCTGTTGACATTCTTTATGTTTCTTGTTGGGAAGTATTCATTTCCTGAATGTTCATATTTTGCATGTCTCAACGTCAGTGACACGGTTGAGACTAAAGGTCA
>NW_019157319.1:0-2492 GCF_002288905.1 Enhydra lutris kenyoni | reverse complement strand
AGTGAGCAGACTGGGGCCAGATCCAGAAACCAAAGCCCAGTTTGCGTATATCTCTGAATTTGACCCAGAAATCCCATTTGGAGACGTCTATTCTAACCATCAGGGACAAATGTTGACTCTGTCCCGAGTCCATCCTTGTGGGGACAGCACCCCCTCCCTTGGTGAATTTTTTTCTCCTCCTTCTAAACCATGTGGTTCTTGAAGTCTACCCATCACAGTGACCAGCCCCTGGACACAGCAGTTGGTCCAAAGTGGGTGTCCGCACACACCCCAGGCCGGGGAATCAGGGTCCTTTCCAGGGATTGCTGTGTACTGGGGTGACAATCAAGTATTTTATTTGCTCTGGGGTTTATGACGTGGGATGACATCCACCCAAAGCTACCTCATGGCATATCGCTGACTCATACAGGAAGATTATAGAGCCGAGGAGGCAATGGGATGAAGCCCAGACAGAAACGGACCCGACAGAGAGAGTGTGCCTTGTTGGAGCCCTTGGGACCATTTTGAGTCGCTGGGGCAGCTCCTTTTCTGTCCATGATAAAAGCAAACACATTTCATTTTTTGAGGGGGAGGTGCATTCCATTTTTTTGTTTCCGCTACTTTGAGGTGGGCTTCTGTCCCTGGCCACAGAGGTTCTCCTTAATATCCTAAGGAAATTATCAGAGATGCACACCAAGAATGTTCAAGGCTGCCATGTACATAACCTCAAAGGAAAAGACCTCGCAAGGGGAAGGGTTCAACAGACTATGGTTTATCTGTTGATAGATGTTGTGTCATCCTTAAAAACTGGTTTTTAAAAATACTCAATGATACAGCAATGCTTATGCTGTGAAATAAAAAGAAGATGTAAAACTAAAATAAATACTATGATTCTAACTTACACACACAAACACGTGCATCTGTGAAAGTGGAGTATTCCTGTGATCGGCATTCTAGTTTCATGCTTTCGTGTCTTGTCATAATGTTTTGTTATTTTTTCCACTTTTATGGAGGAATAATTGACACAGGTCACTCTCTAAGTTGAAGCATCCGGCATGACGGTCTGATGTACGTGTTACTGTGGATACCACGGGCCCAGCTAAAGTCCATCATCTCACGTAGATACAACACCACGAAAAAAATGTTCTCCCTGTGATAAGAACCCTTGGGATCTACTCTCTTCACAGTGTCCCTACATTCGACACAGCTGTACCAGCTACAGTCACCACGCTCTACGAGACATCCCACTGCTTATTTATCTTACACTCAGAAGTGTCCGCCTTCTTCTCCCCTTCCTCCCAGCCCCCTCCCCCTCCCCCCATCTCTAGCAACCAGGCTTCTGATCTCTCTTCCTATGACTGGTGTTTCCCTTTTTTTTCTTTTTAGATACCACATGTAAGTGAGATCAAGCAGTCTTTGTCTTTTGTCATAATTTTTATTTATTTTTTAAAGATTTTATTTATTTGTCAGAGAGAGAGAGAGCACAAGCAGGGGGAGTGGCAGGCGGAGGGAGAAGCAGGCTCCCCACTGAGCAAGGAGCCCAAGGCAGGACTCGATCCCAGGACTCTGGGGTCATTTAGTCATAATTTTTAAATGTTAGTACATATTTTCTTTACAACAAATTTAAAGATAAACAGGTTGTCTTTTCAAAACAGCAATAAACGCTTACAGCTCACCTTCCCATTTGCTGGCACATACCTTATCTTTGAACCCTGAAAGGAGGTGTGTGTGACTTCGCATCACCTGAATCAGCTGGGTAGAAGCCAGAGCTCCTTCCGTGATCCGTGCGATCTCTCTAAGACGTTACTGCTTCAGTAACAGTCCTCCAAGTGGAGAAAACATTGCAAACTTTACACCATTTGCCAGGGGTGTAACCACAAAGAGGGCAGCCGAGGAAGCAAGTCTGAAGTTAGGGGTCTTGTGTCTTTTGATGGTCAGTTACAAAGTCAGATTTCTTCTGGAGGTCGCCAGGGCCAGAGCCCTTGAGGGCACGACAGCCTTAGAGACAAACTGTGACAATCTTTCTCTTCACCCTCCACACAAGCGAGCAAGACGTGATGACTCTTCCTCGCTGGCCTCCTCTGACGTACCCTTGTCCCTGTCTGCCTCTGGGCATCCCCATGTCCGGCCCCTTCCCCTGGAAGGCTTCCTCTCCCCACCCCATCATCAGAGCCCACTGCCCTCAGGAGCTTTCCTTACCTCCTGCCACACAGCTCCTCCCTCCCATGACAGCAACCTCTGACAGCCTGTTAGGGACGCTGTGATGGCCCCTCCAAGTTCAACTCATCGCCCCAGCTGCTCGAGGGCTGTGGGACTCTGCCACAAAGAGCCTCCTAGTCCAGGGTGAAAGCTTCCCAGGGGGAGGGGGGCTGTCCCCACAAGGATGGACACCGGACAGAGTCAACATTTGTCCCTGATGGTTAGAATAGACGTCTCCAAATGGGATTTCTGGGTCAAATTCAGAGATGCACGCAAACTGGGCTTTGGTTTCTGGATCTGGCCCCAGTCTGCTC
>NW_019157318.1:0-2492 GCF_002288905.1 Enhydra lutris kenyoni | reverse complement strand
ATGGTTATGTTCAGTGCCGAGGGCATGTCAGTTCCAATGGGCAGCAGCTGTTTCAAGATCTCCAGCACCTGAGGATGGGAGAGCGTGAGAAGTCTGCTCACACTGGAATTTTTATCCATGATGGCCAACGAATGCTCGGGTGGCTTCAAGAAGCCTTGGAGGCTTATGCAAGCTGGAGCTTTTGATCTGCTCCAAACCACAAGGTGTCCTTCTGCGGGACAGGGGAAGTCAGCTTAGAGGTCTCCCACATGGAAAGATTCGACAGCAGAGCTCTCCGAATGGATGCCTGGAAACCCCACCTCGCGTTACCACAGCAGCCAAGGAACAGGGCGGCTTTGATCCGCTGCCTCTGGTTCGAAGTTCCAAGTGATCTGAGTTGACAGAGGTTCTCAGTCTGACGGGTTCCAATGCTGCTTGGTGCCCAGGGAGAACTTAGAATTGGCTGTGGCTCTGGGGCCATGCGGGAATCTCCTAGGCTGAGAGTTGGTCCCCGTTCTCAAGAGCAAGGTTTCCTTCTCGAGACCAGAGGGATTTTATTGTATGGCTAGGGGACACACTGTGGGACATAATTTGGTTTTCCAGAACAGGCCTGTGGGACAGAGGCCTGGAAACCTAAGCTAGGTATTGGATGATGTTCTAGGGGCATGTCAGGTTCAATCTTCAATCTCAGGTCCATTGACGTGCGTTTCTTCCTGCAGGTAGGTGCTGAAGGTGTGTCAGTCAGACTGCGCCTTTTTTCCAGAGCAGCCTATGAAATTGGTGTGGGTTCAGGTTCTTTGAAGGTTTCTCCCATTCTGGAAGGTTTAGGCAACTGAAATGTGCAGAGTTCCCTCAGGAGAGCAGGCCCAGTGATGCTGTTTGGTTCTGGGGGTCCCATGTTGGAGGGCATGTGGTCAAGGCTTTTGGGAACGAAGTCTTCAGAAAGCAACTCGGGGCAATTAGGGGCGAGGTTATGGCATGCCCGATGTGCAGACCCTGAAAGCAGCTCCTCAGGATTCGGAATTCGGGTGCCTGGGAGGCAGTAGCAGAGGCTTTTCTCTCTGGACTGTATACCTAGGATGGTCACGGAATGGACGGGTGAGCACATGGGTCCGTGGAATATTCTCCCTTTCTGGGGATTCTGCCAGGCTCCCAAGAGTTTGGTGTTTTTCTGGGGGAAGGGAAGAGTGCTGTTTTCCATCTCAGGGGTCCTGCCCAAACAGGGATTCCAGAGACGGGTTGTGGATCACGTGGCCTGCACAAGCCCACCAAGGGTTAGGATTTGGTCTAGGGGCACAATAGGTTCTCTCTGTGGGATCCTGGTCCAGCCCCGACAGGTTGTGCTTGAAAGGGGTCTCAGGCTATGAGTCACAATGACTGTTTGTGCCCAGTTGCCCCTCCTGAGTGGGCGTGGTCTCATGGGACATCAGGTGGCTCCCACTCTGGAAGTAGTACAACCGTATCAACATCCTCTTTACTGCCATGGGGAAGGAGGAGTACTCTGTTGTGCTTCAGGTACACACAAGGGCAGGGTTTTGCTCTAATTTCTGGGGTCAGATACCTACATGCACATGTTGGATGGAATAACGGGCTCGGGCCAAGGCAGTTCCAACCAGCAGGATATGGGTCCGCTATCTAGCTGGCCGACAGGAGATAGGGTCTCGGGCTGTGTTTCACAGAGCTTTAGTTCACAGGAAGACCTATGATATCAGGGTGCCCTTGAGGGCCGTGTGGTTGGACGCTCATTGGGGCTTTTGGGCAGGCCTGTAGGACATTTCTTCTTTCTGGTGTCCAGTTAGAAGGCAGCTTTGTGACTCCAGAATTCCCTAGGTGGAGGGCCTGCTTGCAAAGCTTGTGAGGATCGAAATCTGAAAACACAAGCTATGGTTATGTTCAGTGCCGAGGGCATGACAGTTCCAATGGGCAGCAGCTGTTTCAAGATCTTCAGCACCTGAGGATGGGCGAGGGTGAGATGTCTGCTCACACTGGAATTTGTATCCATGAGGGCCAACGAATGCTCGGGTGGCCTCCAGAAGCCTTGGAGGCTTATCCAAGCTGGAGCTTGTGAGCTGCTCCAAACCACAAGGTGTCCTTCTGCGGGACAGGGGAAGTCTGCTTAGAGGTCTCCCACATGGAAAGATTCGACAGCAGAGCTCTCCGAATGGATGCCTGGAAACCCCAACTCGCGTTACCGCAGCAGCCAAGGAACATGGCAGCTTTGATCTGCTGCCTCTGGTTTGAAGTTCCAAGGGATCTGAGTTGACAGAGGTTCTCAGTCCGACAGGTCACAATGCTGCTTGGTTTCCAGGGAGACCTTAGAATGTGGCGGTAGCTCTGGGGACATGCAGGAATCTCCTAGCCTGTGGTTGGGACCCCGTTCCCAAGAGCAAAGTTTCCTTCTCGGGACCAGAGGGGTTCTACTCTATGGCTCAGCGACCACACTTTGGGCCATATGTTGGTTTTCTTGAACAGGAAGGAGGGACAGAGGCCTGAAAACCTAAGCTAGATTTTGG
>NW_019157317.1:802-2493 GCF_002288905.1 Enhydra lutris kenyoni | reverse complement strand
TATATGAATCACTCAGTTTGTTGTCTTAGCAAATGTCCTCAGTAGACAATAGCTCTGAAAGTTTCCATATAGGGGACAAGGTGAAATAGTCTGAACATGTATTTTCTTAAAGTTTTGTAAAGTTGGAACTAAATTTCAGCACATGGACTTGGTAAATATTTTTATCTTTCAGGGGGAGAAATTAAATTGAGAGTTGCTCTGTAACCATGAGAAATAGGGGTCAATACTGAAACAACATACTCATCAATAATAGTTTTAAAATACTAGATTATATATTAAGTATTTGTATATTTTCCTTGCTATAGCAATGGATTTGGGATGTGGTTTCAGAGCATTTGCATTCAATGTATTCAATACATTCAATGCATTCTGTTTTATCCCTATGATGTTCATTGTAAAAATTAGCATTAAAGGGGCGCCTGAGTGGCTCAGTGGGTTAAAGCCTCTGCCTTCAGCTCAGGTCATGATCTCAGGGTCCTGGGATCGAGCCCCACGTTGGGCTCTCTGCTCAGCAGGAAGCCTGCTTCCTCCTCTCTCTCTGCCTGCCTCACTGCCTACTTGTGGTCTCTGTCAAATAAATAAATAAATAAATAAAAATCTTAAAAAATTAGCATTAAAAACCTTATAGGTCAAACTAGAATTTATGTATATGTATAGTAATTTTTGTTCCAAAAATGATCTCTGGTAGAAAATATATTTTTCTTCAAAACCCTCCACATGTCTATTCCTTAGCAAGTCTTGGAACTGATATGTACACTGAGTGGCTTTTGGTGATTTATTTCAGTAAGACCCCCAGGGCCCTTCAGAGTAGAAGATACGCTAGACTGACCCTGAGTTAAGCTTTTCCTGATCTCATACCTCCTCATTTAAACCCCATGCTGGTGTCACACCGCCCTCCTTGCCTGCTCTGTGAGATTTACTAGCATACAGGTCTGGGACAGGAGATTAGCTTTATGGGTTTTTAAAGAATTAATGAAATACTTTAAACACACAGGAAGCTAAAGTAAAATAATGAATGGCCATGACCTCACTGACTTATTTACCTTTAATTAGCAGGCTTATCATGTAGGTTTTATCCTTGGTAGACAGCCAAAGAAATTAAATCAGACTTACAGATTTTTAAAAAAACGTGAAACCAGCTGCAGGAATATCTCTTCTGGGATAGAAGGATGGGATTTATTATATAAATCAGCTGCCTGGATTGCCTCTAGGACAGTTAACCCCAGCCATGCTTCCGTATACACTTCGGGGAGCCTGCTCACAGCCCCCTGCCCCCCGTAGGAGGACAGCGCAGGTCCCCGAACATGCCTGCTTTCGTGGAGCCTGCCGCGTTGGTAACGCGTGTTTGCAAAACTCACAATTATTATTTTAAATTTTTCGTGGACTAAGATTTATTTATAATCTGATAATTTTTATAGATGATTTATAAAAAATCATAGGCTTCTACAGTGGAAGGAGATGGAGGCTACATAAAGAAGTTAATAATAATTATTTATGATCTCGGCACTGTTAAATATGTCAACAAGATTAACCCGTCTGCTACTCAACCTGAGCTTAAGGGTTGCATTCTCCTTTTTCATTACAGAAGCATTTTTTAGCCAATCTTTTTCTTGAACAAGTTCCAGTGAAAAAATGTGAGTACCCTTTTTTTTTGCATTTTTACTTGAAGAGTGAAGGCAGACTTAAGGAAA
>NW_019157317.1:0-702 GCF_002288905.1 Enhydra lutris kenyoni | reverse complement strand
CCAGTGAAAAAATGTGAGTACCCTTTTTTTTTGCATTTTTACTTGAAGAGTGAAGGCTGACTTAAGGAAAAATTAGTATTTTGTGTCACAAATTAATTTTTGATTGTGCTACTCAAGATTTCATTGAGCTTTATTTATTGAATTCCAGTCATTTTTTTTCCCCAAGTCCCAGTTGAAATAGTTGTAGTAATTGCTGCAGGTTTAGTTTTACCCACAGGAGCTGTAATAAGTAGGTAAATGAATCTGGCCAGCACAGTGATGTCGTCGTTTCGACAGGTTTTCTCTTAGACGAGCTGTGTAAGTCTCTGCAGCGCACATCTCTCTTCACCTGTGTTTCTCCCCCCAGCCTGCCCAGTTCCAGTGCCCGTGTATGCTGGCTCCGTCTCTGGGAGCTCCTGTGGCAGCTCTCCATCCTGTCGCTTTGCCTCTCCACCAGTAAGTTTTGGTTTTATTAACTATAATTTCAGAGTGAGGCTATTGCCTCTGTCCCTAAGGGAGCCTGGGAAACATTGTGGATTCCCTTCTGACATGCAGCGTTTACTAGAACTTACATTCTGACGTGCGCATTCCAGTGCTACTGCTGGGCTTTGGGCAGAGAACATTATTGTTGAGTCAAGTGGACCTAGATTTGCACTCTGCCCTCTGTAGCTGTGTAAGCTTCAGCAAGAAATGTCACCCCCTGGGCCATTTTCCTCTCAACAG
>NW_019157316.1:0-2493 GCF_002288905.1 Enhydra lutris kenyoni | reverse complement strand
TTGAAATAGGGTCTACTATTCCACCACCCTTTTTCCTTCCTATTATTGTATGATTATCAATAATTTCCTTTATGTTTGTTATTGTTTTATATAATTGCATACTACCAAGTTGAAGGCATAAATATTTACAATTGTTTAGTCTTTATTTTTTTCTTGTCTGGGTAACTTTATCTCTCCTTCTATTCTGAATGATAGTTTTCCTACATACAGCATTCTTGGCTACAAATTTTTCTCATTTAGCGTTTTAAAAATATTATGCCACTCCCTTCTGGCTTGAGAAACTGCTGTTAAGCAATCTCTGGCTAGCTTTCCATCTCCCATTGCATGTTAAGAACTTCTTTTGTCTTGCTGGTTTTAAGATTACTTCTTTAGCACTATATTTTGCAAATTTAACTAAAGTATGTGTTGGTGTGAATCTGCTTTTGTTCATTTTGATGGGAGCTCTCTGTACTTCCTGGATCTGGATGTCTCTTTTCTTTCCCAGATTAAGAAAGTGTTCAGTCTTTATTTCTTCAAATAATTTTATGCACCCTTTTCTCTCTTTTCTTCTGGGACTCCTTTAACACAAATGTTATTATTTTTGATAGGGTCACTGAATTCTCTGTCTATTCTCATGTTCCATAATTTATTCTTTCTTTTGTTCAGCATCATTGTGTTCCATTATTTTCTCTTCTCGATCGCTAATTCACTCTGCTTCTTCCAGCTTCCTATTCATTGCATCAAGCTTGTTTTTAATCTTTATTGCATTCTTCATCTCTGATTGGCTTATTTTTATCACTTTTCTCTGTGGTAAGGGTCTCAGTGACACCTTCTATTCTTTTCTCAAGCACAGTGATTATCTTTATGATTGTTACTTTAAATTCTCAAGCAGGAGCACCTGGGTGGCTCAGTCAGTTAAGCATCCATCTTTGCCTCAGGTCATGATCCAGGGGTCCTGGGATCAAGTCCCATTTTGGGCTTCCTGCCTAATGGTGAGCCTGCTTCTCCCTCTCCCCTTGCTCCTCCCCCTGCTCATTCTCTCTCTCTCTCTCTCTCTCTCTCTCTGTCAGAAAAATAAATAAAATTTTTGAAAAAAATAAATTCCTAATGAGACTTGTCACTTTTATTTTTTTGCTTATATCTCTCACCATGGTCTTATCTTGTTCTTTCATTTGGGATAAGTTCCCCCATCTTCACATTTTGCCTAAGTCTCTGCTATTCTCTGTATTAGGAAAGGCATTTATGTCTCCTGCTCCTGAAAGCAATGGCCTTATAAAGAAGAAGTCATGTAGTGTCCAGCCTGGTGCTTCAGGTAGTGTCTCCTGTGTGTGCTATGTGTGCTCTGTTTTTTGTTGTTGTTGTTGTTGTTTTGTTTTTCTTTTTGGATTCTCTTTCTTTTAGGTCAGTTGTCTGTATAATCTTTATTTGTCTTCTGTGGATAGCATTTGGTCCCTGGCCTAAATGTGTCAAGTTTTAACCAGGTGAGCCCTGGTCTACTTGTTAAGTGAGACCTGACACCACTTTTACCAGAACTGAGGTCCTGCAGAATTCTCAGCTTTGGAGACATGGTGTGGGTTGGTGTTTGCTTTCATCTTCTTTGGGACAGTCACTCTGTGCTAGAACTGAGGCAAGCTTGGCTGAGAAGGGAAGACCTGCCACAGAAAGGGGGTAGGGCTTGGTGTAAGCAAATTAGGAACCCAGTGCTGGTTCTGAGCTGCTTCCTGCAGGTAGCCTTGTGTTTATATTGAGGTGCAGGGGAGGGAGATGGCACCAGCCAGCTCTGTTGTTCCAGGAGAGGCTTCCCTGTGAATGCTGACTCTCCAGGACATGCCCCAGTAAGAGCAAATAATCTCCCCATTGTGTTTCCTGGCGTTCTTCAGATCACTGTTTCCATGATGTCTGACCCTGGATTGTGTGCCTGCCTTCTCTCCAGGAGAAGAGCTGTTGCCTCAGGACTCTATCCCCTCCAAGCCCACTAACCTTTAAAATTCCAAGCTTTAAGCCCCACTGGTTGTAAGAACTCACTGAATTCAGCCCAGCTTATTTCCCAAAACAATGGCTATGGGGAAATATTCTTTTTGTGTGTTCCCCTGTATGGTCTTCTCTCATGGTCCCTCCTTGTGATCATAGTTCCTCCCTTCTGTAGCACCCAGGATCCATTTCTCCCCTAAACCACATCTCTGCACCCTACTTTCTTTGGTGTGACCTCTTCTCTACCTTTAGTTGTGGAATTTGTTCTGTTAGTCTTCGTGTCAATTTCTGAGGTATTTAAGATGATTTAATCATTATTTAGTTGTGTTCATGGAATGAAAGGAACCTAGGGTCCTCCTACTTCACCCCCATCTTCCTCCCTTTCACATTTATAGATTTTTGTTTTTTTAATCTGGCAGTTCAGCACAAAAAAATGGAAATGTTACCAGTCTTTTTTTTTTTTTTTTTTGCTGTGCATAACTTTATTATTTTTTTTAATTTTTTAAATTTATTTTCAGCGTAACAGTATTCATTGTTTTTGCA
>NW_019157315.1:0-2494 GCF_002288905.1 Enhydra lutris kenyoni | reverse complement strand
GGGTATGCTGGTATCTGACCCCAGAAGGTAGTGCAAAACCCTGCCCTTGTGTGTACCTGAAGCACAGCAGAGTACACCTCCTTCCCCATGGCAGGAAAGTGGATGTTGATATGGTGGTACTACTTTCAGAGTGGGAGCCACCTGCATGGCCCATGAGACCACGCCCACACTGGAGGGGCTACTGAGCCCAAACAGGCATTGTGACTCTTAGCCTGAGACCCCTTTCAAGCACAGCCTGTCGGGGCTGGACCAGGATCCCACAGAGAAAACCTATTGTGCCCCTAGACCCAAATCCTAACCCTTGGTGGGGTTGTCCAGGTCACGTGACCTACAACCCGTCTCTGGAATCCCTGTTTGGGCAGGACCCCTGAGATGGAAAAGAGCACTCTTCCCTTCCCCGACAAAATCACCAAAATTTTGGGAGCCTGGCAGAATCCCCTGAAAGGGAGAATATCCCATGGACCCATATGCTCACCCGTCTATTTGGAGACCATCCTAGGTATACAGTCCAGAGAGAACAGCCTCTGCTACTGCCTCCCAGACACCCGAATCTCAAATCCTGAGGAGCTGCTTTCAGGTTCTGCAGATCGGGCCTGCCATAACTTCGCTCCTAAGTCTTCCTCGAGTTGCTGTCTGAAGACTTGATTCCCAAAGACGTGACCACATGCCCTCCAGGATGGGACCTCCAGAACCAAACAGCATCACTGGGCCTGCTCTCCCGAGGGAACTCTGCACATCTCAGTTGCCCAAACCTTCAAGAATGGGAGAAAACTTCAAGTTATCTGAACCCACACCAATTTCATAGACTGCTCTGGAAAAAATGCGCAGTCTGACTGACACACCTTCAGCACCTTCTTGCAGGAAGAAATGCACGTCAATGGACCTGAGTCTCAAGATTGAACCTGACATGCCCCTAGAACGTCATCCAATACCTAGCTTAGGTTTTCAGGCCTCCGTCCCTCAGGACTGCTCTGGAAAACGAACTTGTGGCCCAACGTGTGGCCCCTAGCCATACAATAGAATCCCTCTGGTCCCGAGAAGGAAACTTTGCTCTTGGGAACGGGGTCCCACCCACAGGCTAGGAGGTTCCTGCATGGCCCCAGGCTATCGGCACATTCTAAGGTCTCCCTGGACACCAAGCAGCATTGTGACCCGTCAGACTGAGAACCTCCGTCAACTCAGATCCCTTGGATCTGCGAAGCAGAGCCACTGGATCAAAGCTGCCCCGTTCCTAGGCTTCAGGGGTAACGGAGGTGGAGTTTCCAGGCATCCATTCGGAGAGCTCTGCTATCGAATCTTTCCATATGGGGAATTTGGAGCCCTCTAACTGGACTTCCCCTGTCCCGCTGAAGGACACCTTGATTTTGGAGCAGCTCACAACTCCACCTTCGGAAACCCGCCAAGGCTTCTGGAGACCGCACAAGCATTCGTGGGCCATCATGGATACAAATTCCAGCGTGAGCAGACATCTCACACTCGAACGTCCTCAGGTGCTTGAGATCTCGAAACAGACGCTGCACATTGGAACTATTATGGCCTCGGCACTGAACATAAGCATAGCTTTGTTTTCAGACTTCCATCCTCACACACCTTGCCAGCAGGCCATCCATATTGGGAATTCTGGAAAAACAAAGCTGCCTTCTGCCTGCCCAACGGAAAAAAGTAATGCCCTACGGGTCTGCCCAGAATCCCCAGATGAGGGTTCAGCAGCATGGCCCTCAAGGGCACCCTGATACCATAGGCCGCCCTGTGGACTGATGCTCTATCTGACACAGCCCGAACCCCGGCCTCTTGTCAGCCAGCCACATAGCGTGACCCATATCCTGCAGGTGGGCTCTGTCTTGGTCACAGTCCGTCATCTCCTGCGAACCTGGGTATGAAGGTCTCTGACCCAGAAGGTAGCGCAAATCCCTGCCTATGGGGGAACCTGAATCACAGCAGAGTCCTCCTCCTTACTCATGGCAGTTATACAGTCCAGAGAAAAAAGCCTCTGCTACAGCCTCCCTTGCACCCGAATTTCAAATCCTGAGGAGCTGCTTTCAGGGTCTGCACATCGGGCCTGACATAACCTCGCCCATAATTCTTCCCCGAGTGGCTGTCTGAAGATTTCATTCCCAAAGCATTGACCACATGCCCTCCAGGATGGGACCCCCAGAACCACACCGCATCACTGGGCCTGCTCTCCCGAGGAAACTCTGCCCGTCTCAGTTGCCCAAACCATCCAGAATGGGAGAATCGTGCAAGGCACCTGAACCCCCCTCCCAATTTCATAGGATGCTCTGGGTAAAATGCTCACTATAAGACACCGTCAGCACCTACCTCCAGGAAGACACGCACGTCAATGGGCCTGAGTCCGAAGATTCAACCTGACATGCCCCTAGGACCTCATCCAAAACCTAGCTTAGGTTTTCAGGCCTCTGTCCCTCCGGCCTGTTCTGGAAAACCAACATATGGCCCAACGAGTGGTCCCTGAGCCATACAGTAGAACCCCTCT
>NW_019157314.1:0-2494 GCF_002288905.1 Enhydra lutris kenyoni | reverse complement strand
TTGTTAGTGAGATTTAGGTTTAGAAGAGATTTAACTATATTTACATTGCCTTCTACCTCAGCCTCCTCCAGTTTTGTTTATGGTGGGGAGGGAGACATTAGGGCTTGAAGAACTGAGTTATTTGCCTCTGGCTATTGATTTATAAACCGAGGGAGACTCCTGTCTTGCAGGATTGTGATCTCTGCAAGTTAACTATTTGTTTCTCATTTATGGCAGTCAGGGGTGCCTGAGGAATGCTACACATATTACCGAGGGGAGTGGGTGGAGAGGGGGTGCAAGGTGCCAGCTTTTGCTTTGTCTTCAGCCAGCCTCCTGCTCCCTCATCACAATCACGGAAACTCCCTTCATCTTGCAAAACTGCCTCTGGCAACCATCATTTTGTTTTCTCTCCCTGTGAATTTGGCTACCCTAGGGGCCTCAGATAAGTGGACTCATACAATATTTGTCCTTTTGTGACTGGCTTATTTTCACTTACATAATATCCACAAGGTTTATCCGGGTTGTAACATGTGACAGGATTCTTACCATTTTAAGTCTGAATATTATTCCATTGTTATTTATAGACCACATTTTCTTTATCCACTATTCAACTCTTGATGGACGTGTAGATGGCTTTCATAGATTGGTTTTCATTGAATAATAGTGCTATGAATATGGGTGTACAAATACCTCTTCAAGACCCTTCTTTCAGAGTGCCTGGGTGGCTCAGTCCTTAAGCATCTGCCTTGGGCTCAGGGAGCCTGCTTCTCCCTGTCCGTCTCCCACTCCCCGTGCTTGTGTTTCCTCTCTCGCTGTGTCTCTCTCTGTCAAAATAAATAAATAAATAAATAAAATCTTAAAAAAAAAAACAACAAAAACCTTTCTTTCCATTCTTTTGGGTATATACCCAGAAGGAGAGTTCCCAGACTATGTGGTAATTCTGTTTTTCATTCTAGGAGCCATGCCACCATTTTCCATAGAGGCTACAGCATTTTCACACTCCAAGCCACAGTGTGCAAAGGTCTCACTTCCTCCACATTCTCACCAATATTTGTTGTTTCTTTGATAGTAACCATCTGAATGCATGTGAAGTGGCATCCACTGTGGTTTTGATTCACATTTCTCTAATGATCAATAATGTTGAGCATCTTTGGGGCCCCTGGGTGATTCAGTAGGTTAAGCGGTTAAGGGTCTGCCTTGGGCTCAGGTCATGATCCCAGGATCCTGGGATCCAGCCCTGCATGAGGCTCCCTGCTGAGCAAGGAGCCTGCTTCTCTCTCTTCCCCACCCAGCCACTCCTGCTCTCTCTTGCACTCTTTCAAATAAATAAAGTCTTTTTAAATATGTATAACTTCTAAAAAATAAGAAAATAATGTTAAGCATCTTTTCATGTGTCTGTTGGGCATTTGTATATCTTTTACAGATGGATGTCTATTCAAGTCTCTTGCCCATTTTTGAATTTTGCCATTTATGTTTTGTTCTTGAGTTGTAAGAGTTGTTTATATATCCTGGATATTAAACCATTATCTATGATTTGCAGATATTTTCTTCCATTCCATAGGCTCTCTTTTTCACTCTGTTGATTGTGAACTATGATGGACATAAATTTTAAATGTTGATGAAGTCTGTTTATCTATTTTTATTCTGTTGCCTGCGCTTTTGTTGTCATATCCAAGAAATCATTGCCAAATCCAGTGTCATGGAACTTTTGCCCTGTTTTCTTCTAACAGTTTCATGGGTTTTGCCCTAGGTTTTGATATTTGTCCCATTTTAATTAACTTTTGTATATAGTATCAGGTGAGGGTCCAAGTTCATTCATAATGCCATGAATATTTATGGCTTTTCTCCCTGCTTCTGCCTCAGCCATGGCCCAGGCACAAGGTGCCCACCCACAGCCAGCCCTCTGGGCTTCATTACTGCTGCGTGGAGACAGCGACGAAGAGCCACTGGGGGGCGCTGTTGCCTTGTGAATAACGACGAAGATCGCTCTCCCATCCTCTAGAGCTCCTGGACCTGGGTGAGTGAAGGCTTTCCCTGGGGTTAGATTGCTTAATCCTCCCAACCAGCCCTAGAAGGAGGCAGGGAGGCACAGAGAGGCCAGGTGGCCTACCCAAGGTCACACAGTTTGGGGGTAATGGACACAGGACTCAAATCTGTAAACCAGTGGCAGAAGCTACCAACTGCCCCTGCCTGGGAAGGGCTATGATTATTTTTTTGTGAAGTCACACTCTTCCTATTCTTTATGAGTTAAGATGATCTTCCTTTTAAGAAATGATGGAGAAAATCGATGTGTAGTGGTTTTGTGTGTGGGTGTGGGTGTCCTTAATTACCAGAAGAAAACATTTCCTGTCTGATATCTTTTTCCCCCAATTCTCAGGTGCCAAATATGCAAAAACTGAGGACCATTTCCCGTAATGAACAAGCTGGAGTGCTCAGTTAGGACATTCAGGTTCATGTGGACCCAAGAGAATTTTGCTAGGAATCCATTCCTACTGGAATACGCTCAATGAGGCAA
>NW_019157313.1:0-2495 GCF_002288905.1 Enhydra lutris kenyoni | reverse complement strand
GTGCTGTGAAGTGTGTAAACCTGGCGATTCACAGACCTGTACCCCTGGGGATAAAAATATATGTTTATAAAAAATAAAATTAAAAAAAAAAAGAAGGGGATAATAAGTCCCTACACTTCAAGTGTGAGCTGTGCACAGGGACTTCCAAATAGTATAGGTTGAAAAGGTGAAAAATAGTAACTACAGTACATAAATTTGACAAATATTAACTCCAGTCAGGTAACTAGGATAACAAGAGAGCTAATAAGTTACATTGATACTATATACCTATAAAATGTGATGGAAATGTAATTTATCTCCTTGATCTTCCCCTCAAAACCTCCTAAGTATGAATTAATGCTGAGGAAAAACCTCAGACAAGGCCTAATTTTACAAACAAACAAACAAAACAAGCCTCCCAAAACCCATTCAGTACTCCTCAAAACTGTCAAGATAATCAAAGCCAAGGAAAGTCTGAGGAATGGTCCCAGTCAAGAGTAGGAGTAGGCTACGTAGACAAGACAACTACATGTAATGTGATTTCTTTGATGGGATTCTATAATAGAAGTGGAATTAAATGAAAACTCAGCCATATGATATAAATATGAACTTCAGTTAATAATAAAGTATCAATATTGGTCTACTTACTTTAGCAAATATGCTAATGTAAGATGTGAATAATAAGGAAAATGCTTGTGAGTTATATGGTAACTCTGTATTATCTTCCCAATTATTCTGCAAATCTAAAATTATTCTAAAACAAAATGTTCATTAATCCTTAAAATATACTACCATTACAATATCTCAAAAAATATGAAATACTTTAGGATTATTCAGATAAAAGAAATATGAGAGATATACACTAAAATCTACAGGCCATTTCAGAGAAGACTAGATATTGTGAAGATACTAGTTCTTTACAAATTGACCTATAGACCCAACAAACTTCTAATCAGAATTTCAATAGATTTTTTTTTTGTGGAAATTTGTGAACTAATTCTAAAATGTATATGGAAATGGCCAAGGACTTAGAATAGCTTAAGCAACTTTGAGAAAGAGAACACAGTTTGAAGACTACTTAGACTACCTGATTTTAAGACTCATTACAAAGCAGCAGGAATCAGTACAATGTAGTGCTGACTTCAAGATAAATAAATAGATCAGTGAAACAGAATAAGGACTTGAAAAATAGAACTACAGTTAGAGAACAATAGCATTTCTAAACAAATGCTGTATATTGCCACCTATGCCAAAGGTCTAAATAAGGCACTCTTTTGTTCAAATAAGGCAATTGGCTGATTTAAGTTAAATACTGATTTTTTTCAGTTAACGTAAGTATATGAACCCATAAACTCAGTAATCCACCATCATCTTTAATCCTAAAATTGACTCTTAAGAGAAGTAAGGTCATGGGGCACTTGGATGACTCAATCAATTGAGCCTCCATTCTTGGGTTGGCTCATGATCTTGGGGTCCTGAGATCCAGCCCCCAGTCAGTCTTTGTGCTTAGAACCAAATAGCTTGTCCTTCTCCCTTTCCCTCTGCTCCTCTCCCTGCACTATACCCCTTTCTCTCTCTGTCTCAAACAAATGAATATATAAAATCTTAAATTAAAATAACGTCATAAAGATTGTATTTTTTTTTAAAAGATTTTATTTATTTGTTTGACAGACAGAGATCACAAGTAGGCAGAGAGGCAGGCAGAGAGAGAGAGAGGAGGAAGCAGGCTCCCTGCTGAGCAGAGAGCCCAATGCAGGGCTCGATCCCAGGATTCTGAGATCATGACCTGAGCTGAGGGCAGAGGCTTTAACCCACTGAGACACCCAGGTGCCCCAAAGATTGTATTTTTATAGGGAAGCCTGGGTGACTCAGTTGGTTGAGCTCCTGTCTTAATTTCAGCTCTGGTCATGATCTCAGTATCCTGAGACTGATCCTGGGTTGGGCTCTGCGCTCAGCAGGGGGGGATCTGCTTCTCTGTCTCTTCCTGTCCCTCTGCACCTCCCCACCTCTCTCTCTCCAAAGTAAATAAATAAATCTTTAAATTAAAAAAAAAAGATTGTGCTTTAATTAGAAAGGGTATCATATCTTTCATAATAGTAATCATACTGTATATGGTATCACTTCCATCAAGTTGGCCAGGTCAGAACCAAGGAGACAGCCCATGTTATTTCTGTCTTATTCTCTACACACAGCTTGCCACTACATCACATCAAATATGCCTTTTAATATCTCTCACATATTCTCTACATGGACTGCTATGGTTTTGCCTCCAATGTCTATTTTTAGATCATTATATTAGCTATTATCTCATACAATGCTTCCGTTTTTACCCACTAATTTTGTTTGTTTGTTTGTTTGTTTTTAATTTTATTTTTTATAAACATATAATATATTTTTATCCCCAGGGGTACAGGTCTGTGAATCGCCAGGTTTACACACTTCACAGCACTCACCATAGCACATACCCTCCCCAATGTCCATAACCCCACCCCCCCTTCTCCCAACCCCCCTCCCCC
>NW_019157312.1:0-2496 GCF_002288905.1 Enhydra lutris kenyoni | reverse complement strand
CTCACCCTTCTGACCTAATTATCTCCAAAGGCCCCAACTCCAAATACCATCTTACTGGAATTGTGATTTTTTATTTTTTATTTTTTTATAAACATATATTTTTATCCCCAGGGGTACAGGTCTGTGAATCGCCAGGTTTACACACTTCACAGCACTCACCATAGCACATACCCTCCCCAATGTCCATAACCCCACCACTCCTCTCCCAACCCTCCTCACCCCATCAATCCTCAGTTTGTTTTGTGAGATTAAGAGTTACTTATGGTTTGTCTCCTTCCCAATCCCGTCTTGTTTCATTTACGTTTCTCCTACCCCCTTAACACCCCATGTTGCATCTCCTCTCCCTCATATCAGGGAGATCATATGATAGTTGTCTTTCTATGATTGACTTATTGAGCTAACCATTATACCCTCTAGCTCCATCCACGTCGTCACAAATGGCAAGATTTCGTTTCTTTTGATGGCTGCATAGTATTCCATTGTGTATATATACCACATCTTCTTTATCCATTCGTCTATTGATGGATATCTAGGTTCTTTCCATAGTTTGGCTATTTTAGACATTGCTGCTATAAACATTCGGGTGCATGTGCCCCTTCGGATCACTATGTTTATATCTTTAGGGTAAATACCCAGCAGTGCAATTGCTGGGTCATAGGGTAGTTCTATTTTCAACATTTTGAGGAACCTCCATGGGGTTTTCCAGAGTGGTTGCACCAGCTTGCATTCCCACCAACAGTGTAGGAGGGTTCCCCTTTCTCCACATCCTCGCCAGCATCTGTCATTTCCTGACATGTTAACTTTAGCCATTCTGACTGATGTGAGGTGATATCTCATTGTGGTTTTGATTTGTATTTCCCTGATGCCGAGTGATATGGAACACTTTTTCATGTGTCTGTTGGCCATCTGAATGTCTTCTTTGCAGAAATGTCTGTTCCTGTCTTCTGCCCATTTCTTGATTGGATTATTTGTTCTTTGGGTGTTGAGTTTGCTAAGTTCTTTATAGATTTTGGACACTAGCCCTTTATCTGATATGTCATTTGCAAATATCTTCTCCCATTCTGTCAGTTGTCTTTTGGGTTTGTTAACTGTTTCCTTTGCTGTGCAAAAGCTTTTGATCTTGATGAAATCCCAATAGTTCTTTTCTGCCCTTGCTTCCCTTGCCTTTGGAGGTGTTCCTAGGAAGATGTTGCTGCGGCTGAGGTCTAAGAGGTTGCTGCCTGTGTTCTCCTCAAGGATTTGATGGATACCTTCCTCACATTGAGGTCCTTCATCCATTGTGAGTCTATTTTTGTGTGTGGTGTAAGGAAATGATCCAATTTCATTTTTCTGCATGTGGCTGTCCAATATTCCCAACACCATTTATTGAAGAGGCTGTCTTTTTTCCATTGGACATTCATTCCTGCTTTGTCGAAGATTAGTTGACCATAGAGTTGAGGGTCTATTTCTGGTCTCTCTCTTCTGTTCCATTGATCTATGTGTCTGTTTTTGTGCCAGTACCATGCTGTCTTGATGATGACAGCTTTGTAATAGAGCTTGAAGTCCGGAATTGTGATGCCACCGACTTTGGCTTTCTTTTTCAATATTCCTTTGGCTATTCGAGGTCTTTTCTGGTTCCATATAAGTTTTGGGATTATTTGTTCCATTTCTTTGAAAAAAATGGATGGTACTTTGATAGGAATTGCATTAAATGGGTAGATTGCTTTAGGTAGCATAGACATTTTCACAATATTTATTCTTCCAATCCAGGAGCATGGAACATTTTTCCATTTCTTTGGGTCTTCCTGAATTTCTTTCATGAGTACTTTATAGTTTTCTGTGTATAGATTCTTAGTCTCTTTGGTTTGGTTTATTCCTAGGTATCATATAGTTTTGGGTGCAATTCTAAATTGGATTGAATCCTTAATTTCTCTTTCTTCTGTCTTGTTGTTGGTGTAGAGAAATGGAACTTATTTCTGTGCATTGATTTTATATCCTGGCACTTTACTGGATTCCTGTACAAGTTCTAACAGTTTTGGATTGGAGACTTTTGGGTTTTCCACATAGAGTATCATATCATCTGCAAAGAGTGATAGTTTGACTTCTTCTTTGCCAATTTGGATGCCTTCAGTATCCTTTTGTTGTCTGATTGCTGAGGCTAGGACTTCTAGTACTATGTTGAATAGCAGTGGTGATAACGGACATCCCTGCCGTGTTCCTGACTGTAGCGGAAAAGGTTTCAGTTTTTCTCCATTGCGAATGATATTTGCAATGGGTTTTTCATATATGGCTTTGATAATATTGAGGTATGTGCCCTCTATCCCTACACTTTGACGAGTTTTGATCAAGAAGGGTTGCTGTACTTTGTCAAATGCTTGTTCAGCATCTATTGAGAGTATCATATGGATCTTGTTCTTTCTTTTATTAATGTGTTGTACCACATTGATTGATTTGCAGATGTTGAACCAACCTTGCAGCCCTGGAATAAATCCCACGACCAAGTGGGATTTATTCCAG
>NW_019157311.1:0-2497 GCF_002288905.1 Enhydra lutris kenyoni | reverse complement strand
TCCAACTCTGCCAGACAATGTCACACGCATGTGATGTGGCCATGTCATAAGTCCCTTGCGTGACTATCACCCTAGCATACCATTTGGGAGGCTCTTCAAGGAGAACTGAGTGGGACTGTTCTATTGTCCACTTTGTTAAGCTGCTGCTCTACCTCCCAGAGTCCTGTCTCCAGAAAGTGCCAGTGGGGAAACAAGGGGAAAGCAATCCCCATCAACCCACAGGTCTGCAGGATGGATGTAAGGAAGGGCAAGGGTGGGGTGCCAGGCTGAGCCTGCCTGGAACCCCTGGCTCCCTAACAGCAGTGTGGGCCACCACCACATTCCTGGCTGTGGACTTAAGGGGGTGTCTAAACATAAGGTGACTGCTTCCCACAGACCCTCGCACCAGTTCTTGGTGGTCCCACTCTGGTAGCTGGGATACTGGCTCTCCAGGTTCCTGAGAAGCTCGATCTTGTCCCTCAGTGGTTCTTGGGGGCTGTCTGGTGACTTTCTGTAGCACTTCTTTCTCATTCTTTCTTCCCGACTTACCCCTACAACGCAGTCTGTATTCCATAGTATTTACCCATGGTCTTATTTTCCTCATTAAAAGAGGGGCTGCCCCCTCCGGGGCCAGCAATGGGCACACCTCCACCATGGGGACTGGGAGACTACATGAGGCAGGGACCGGGTTATTAGGAGCTCTCAGGCCTGGCCTCAAGACGTGTGTCCAAGCAGTCCAGGACTCTCTTTACAGTTGTGCAGGAACCAACAGTTCCTCACTGTGGTGTGGCCAGTGGTGCTATTATGGCATTTGCCACTAGATGGCAGCAGAGGACCTCAAGGAAAAAACTTCTGGGCCAGCACATTCTGCCATGGGGGTCCCTGCTTCAGGGCCAGAAGGCTCAGCACCTTAAGCCTGAGCTTGCACATTTTGGTTCTGCCTAACCTGGGAGCTCTAGGAAGCCAGTGGCTTCCTAAAATTGATGGACTCTTCAAGGAGTCTTGAAACAAACTTGAGTTATGGCAGGCTGGGCGCACCTCCCTAAACCCCACAATCTCTGTTCCATTTTGAAACCATACAGGCCCCCCTTTCTAGTCCCCTGTGCTGGGGGCTGTCCTGGTGGGTCTGTCCTCCAGAACAGGAAAAAAAAATGGCATTCTGACTGCAAGGCCAAGACAGGTTCTCTCTCCCACCAGATGACAAGCATATTTGGACCACATCATGACCAGGCTGTATGCCTGACAACTTCCCCAGGACCTGGAGCACAAAAGCCAGGTTCCTGAAACCAGCTTGTTCACCAGTCTTTTCAACATTGCTTAATTCATCTGCCCAACAGACCCCTTCTGGAAACATTACCCCACTTCCTTGGGGGTGGCTGCTCTTCTCCATTGGGACCACTGTGTTGTAGGGGAGCAGTATCTCTTCTCTAGGCCTTATTCCCACCCCATTCTCACATGCTGGAGCAACCTGAAGTCCTTCCCTAAGATCTCTGATGGAACTAAGGGGAAAGAATCCCTTCTGCCATGGTTTAAGAAAAAAAAAAACAAGACAGAGAAGTGTCCGATTCCGGCAGTTAGTGTGGAGCTGGGCGGGTGACCGCAGACAGAACAGGCCCCATCCTTCCTTTGCTATCTTCTGCATGAAGTGGCCTGATCCTGCCTCTGGTCCAGGCCACTCCAGGTAAATGCTGTCCTGAGTCTGCCCAGGACCATCTGTTAGCTTTGCCAGTCTGCTGTCCCGATCTGATCAGTAACTTCACTTTTGCACCCTCTCATCTTCTAATACACTGTCCCCTCCACTGAGGACACCTTTCCCCTCAGGGCTACTTGTGTCTGGCAAAATCCCTCCTGACTCTCAAGCTACTTCCTCTGGAGCCTTTCCTCAGCCTCAGGCCTTGGTTGCACAAATGTGTCCGATACCCCACCTCCTCCTGGCAGGACCCAAGCTTGCAGCCCCAACCCAAGCTGAAGGTCTGGGACTGACAGGAGGTTGTGGGGCTTACCTGTATAGGAGCTGGCCCTGGTCCAGTGCATTGATCTTCCCCCACAATCCATTCTCAAAGGCATCCTTAGCGGCAGCCACTGCCCTATCAACATCACTGACCTGAGCCAGGGACACCTGGCAGATGACCTGTGGTGGAGTTGAGTTGTGAGGTCTTCCCTGGAATCCATGTACACAGAAGCCCCATACCACCCACTCCCCTGGCCACCTGGGAGGGCTCAGAGGGCATGGTCGGCCAACGGGAGGAAAGGCAAGGGCCTTCAGAGAGACCTACTGTGTTTCTACACACCAGGATCCTTCTTTGCCTTGCCACTGAGCCCAAACAGGGCAACAGACTCAGGCTCCAGCTACAAGGCTGAGGATCAGCTTAGTGTTTTCAAGCCAAGAATAGAACCCATTAATTCAGTGAGTCTGAGGTGGAAGGTTTATTTCTTTAGTCTAGACACTGACTGTGGCAGAACCATTCCTGTCCCCATCCTTGCTCTGTGTCTGCTTGCACATGCACTACAGGGCAGG
>NW_019157310.1:0-2501 GCF_002288905.1 Enhydra lutris kenyoni | reverse complement strand
TTCCCTTCCTCTCTCTCTGCCTGCCTCTCTGCCTGCTTGTGATCTCTGTCTGTCAAATAAATAAATAAAATCTTTAAAAAAAAAAATAAAAGGCACTGGATAAAATTCAGCTTTCATTCTTGATAATTGCATTTATTAAAAGCAATAGATACTTGATACACATTTTTTTTAAGCTAGCAGCATACTCGATGGTAAATATAGAAGCATACTTATTAAAATAAGGAAAAAGACACAGATGTCCTCTATCATCCTTTTTTATTTTTTTAAAGATTTTATTTATTTATTTGACAAACAGAGACTACAAGTAGGCAAGAGAGGCAGGCAGGGAGAGAGAGGAGGAAGCAGGCTCTCCGAGGAGCAGAGAGCCGGATGCGGGGCTCAATCCCAGGACCCTGGGATCACGACCTGAGCTGAAAGCAGAGGCTTTAACCCACTGAGCCACCCAGGCGCCCCTATCATCCTTTTTAAGATTGTTCTGGAAGTACTAGCCAGTGCAATTAGACAAAAGAAGAAAAGAAATAGAAATATTGGAGAAAAAGAAATTAAAGTATTTGCAGGTTGTCTGAGTGCTTATATGGAAAACCCAAGAATATCGACCAAAAATTATACATAATATATAAATCCAAGCCATATACAAAGCTAATCATCAGAAATCAACAGCTTCAGCACAACCAGATACTTACTAGTTAGAAGATGCAATGGACAAAAGAATGCTACTTAAAATATCACAAGAGAGAGGAAACCTAGAAATGATTTTACCAACAAACATGCCAGGTTTATATAAAAATAATTTTGACACCTTCCAGAGAATGACAAAAGATTTAAACAAATGGAAAACCACACCACGTTATGTAAGAAGATTCAACATCACAAAGATCTCAGTTCCACCAAGTTCATCTATAAAATAAATAAATCCCACTGAAATTACTGCCAGGGGGGCCTGGCTGGCTCAGTTGGAAAAGCATGTGGCTCTTGATCTTGGGGTCCTCAGTTCAAGCCCCATATTGGGCATAGAGATTACTTAAAACTGACTGCCATGATCCTTGGGGTACTAAAATTAAGTCTAAAGTTCATCTTGAAAAATTAAGTAAGACTATCCAGAAAATTTCTGAAATACACAAAAAGATTAATGGGAAAATACCAGCCTAAACAGATATTAAAACATAAAGTCACACTAATCTAATAGTGTATGACTACACATGAATAGATAATCAATTCAGTGTAACTGAATAGAAAAGCTAGAGCCTATCCCAAACTTAAGGGTGGGTTTATTAAAAGCTTAAGGTAGCATTTCAAATGTGTGGGGAGAAAATTAATTATTCAACAAATGGCATTATCCAATCGTGAAAAGTCAGAGAGCTGCTTGTCTAAGAAGGATGAATTTTACTGCACATAAATTATACCTTTATTAAAATAAATAAAATAAATTAAAAGATTTTATTTATTTATTTGACAGAGAGATCACAAGTAGGCAGAAAAGCAGGCAGAGAGGGAGGGGAAAGCAGCCTCCCTGCCAAGCAAAGAGCCTGATGTGGGGTTTGATCCCAGGACCCTGAGATCATGACCTGAGCCGAAGACAGAGGCTTAACCCACTGAGCCACCCAGGTACCCCTAAATTAGACCTTATTAACCTAACTTTCAAAATTAGTGTTAGGACACTGGGTAGTGTTATTTTAAAAAAAGGTTGGATATCTACCTCATACTTTATGCCAAAATAAATTCCAGATGAATCAAAGATTCAAACATTAAGAAAGAAAACTAAAAAAGAAAAATACGGGGCACCTGGGTGGCTCAGTGGGTTAAAGCCTCTGCCTTCGGCTCAGGTCATGACCCCAGAGTCCTGGGATCCAGCCCCGCATCGGGCTCTCTGCTCAGCAGAGAGCCTGCTTTCTCTTCTCTCTTCCTCTGCCTGCCTCTCTGTCTACTTGTGATCTCTGTCTGTCAAATAAATAAATAAAATCAAAAAAAAAGAAAAATACTTGAAAAAATATAGGTAAAGCAAGAAATGTTCTTCTGAGTATAATTTTAAAAACCTCAGGAAGCCACATAGAGAAATAGAAAAAGATTGGTCAGTTCAACTACATAGAAAAATCTCTGCTTAGAAAAAATGTTGTAAGCCCAAAGGACAAAAAGAATTTCAGAAAAAAAATTTGCAACCTGCATTCTAGACAAATGACTAGATTCCTTAAGATATAAAGAGCTTCTATAAATCAGTAAGTCCAAAACCTCCTAAAAACACACACTTACACATCAAAAACAGACAAAGGATAAACAATTTACATCAAAGAAAATGAAGATTTGTCTTTCAAACACGAGGGAAAAAAAACCCCTGAACTTCAAAGGAAAATTCTATTAAAGTGCATTGAGATATCATTTTTCATTTTCCGCAATCCGATAGGTAGAAGTTTGAGAACATGCTCTTGGTGAGAGTACAGCAAAGAAATATTGGCATCAGGGTGGCTCAGTCAGTTAAGCATCTGTCTTCAGCTCAGGTCATGATC
>NW_019157309.1:0-2586 GCF_002288905.1 Enhydra lutris kenyoni | reverse complement strand
CTTTTAGATGTATTACTGTTCAATTTTGAAGTAGGTTTTTTTTTTTTTTAAGATTTTATTTATTTATTTGACAGACAGAGATCACAAGTAGGCAGAAAGGCAGGTAGAGAGAGAGGAGGAAGCAAGCTCCCTGCTGAGCAGAGAGCCCGATGTGGGGCTCAAGCCCAGGACCCTGGGATCATGACCTGAGCTGAAGGCAGAGGCTTTAACCCACTGAGCCACCCAGGCGTCCCTTGAAGTAGGTTTTATTTTCTTTTGAAATATTAGGAGGCTCTCATCTCACTTAAATATAACATATCTTAATGCCTTCAATTGTATCTAATATGTCCTTTGTCAAATTGATTACTCTCCTAGCTGACATCCAATATAGTCACCATTTAAGATGATTAGTCAGTCCAAAAATTAGTTCCTTAGCTTATCAATTCCTTTTTTTTTTTTTTTAAGGTTTTATTTATTTACTTGACAGAGATCACAAGTAGGCAGAGAGGCAGCCAGAGAGAGGAAGGGAAGCATGCTCCCTGCCGAGCAGAGAGCCCAATCCCAAGACCCTGAGATCGTGACCTGAGCCAAAGGCAGAGGCTTAACCCACTGAGCCACCCAGGTGCCCCAGCTTATCAATTTCTTAATAAATGTTGCATGTAATTGCTAAAGAACTATATGGTTCTGCCCTTGGCTTTTATTTGGTATATGGATCTACAGCTTGGAGAAGGTAAACTCACCAAATTTATAGATGACACTAAGCTGAAAAGAAAGCAACCTATCTGATGTCACAATCTAGAAAAGTTAGAGCAAGGGTCAAATCCAACAAGATGGAAGCACTGGGGATAGATTATGTTTCTAGGCCCTATGACCAGCAAAAGACAATACGTGGGCTAAATATCCCTGGATGTCCCTGCTAGCGAGTTTACAGTTGATGGTGACGGCCCTGAAACTTAACAGAGAATACTCTCATATCTAATCTCTGCTACCCTGGGAGGATGCAATCCCATTCTACATTGATAATGGGTTTTTTTTTTTTTTTAAAGATTTTACCCATTTATTTGACAGACAGAGATCACAAGTAGGCAGAGAGGCAGGCAGAGAGAGAGGAAGGGAAGCAGGCTCCCTGCTGAGCAGAGAGCCCGATGTGGGGCTCGATCCCAGAACCCCAGGATCATGACCTGAGCCGAAGGCAAAGGCTTAACCCACTGAGCCACCCAGGCACCCCAATAATGGGTTCTAAGTAAACATACACATCATATATATATATATATATATATACATATATATATATATTTTTTTTTTTTAATCCATCACTCTCTGAACTTGGAAAGCACTATAATTAGAAACAAAGAAGCCCAATTGCTTTCTCGGCTTTTCAAAATATCAAATCCATCACTTTTGTTGGTCAAAAAACATAACCTGTGAAAATGGTGGTTCTGCCTTACAGTGGCCAAAGAACTTTATGAGTCTGGTGTCGTGTATTATAGATTCCTTCTGCTAGTGGTTTAATGAACTCTGGTATAGTAGCTCTATACCCACACAAAATCTTTTAACAAGGCACAAATTCACCAGAATCATAGATAATCCTTCTCTTGATACTTTTTAGGCTTATATATTATCTCTCTCTCTCTCTTTGGCCAGATCTAAGAAAGACAAGAAAGTGAGAGCTACTGAATTTTATTTCCAAAAATTATCAATTACCAGAATAAAAGGAAGATTTTGTTTTCAATCCACATTCTTTGTTTACTTCTGAAGGTTTTTAAACTGTTAGACCCAGTTTTTCTTCTAAGTTGTCATACGATTGATAGACCCAATTTTAGTCCTAATTTACCACACAGGTCCTTGAAAGATAGTCTTCATTTTGTTAAATTCAAATTATCTTAAAAACTCTAGTGTGCAAACCTTCCAAATTAAATAATCCCTCCCTCTCCCCTCTGCCACACATATACATACACACTCACACAGGTATAGATGGGTTTTTTGGTGTGTCTATGTTTTTCTGGATCTCCAGACATTAATAAAACTCACATACACAAGGGTTTCTAGTTCAACAAACCAAAATACATCAAAAAACCAAAATACATATCAAGAACTGTATCTAGAAACTACTGAATTTAACCATCCTTTTATTCTTTAATCTGCCTGTTTATTCATCTAACAAATGTTTATTTGAATATAATATTGTTAAAAGTTCAAGTTATAGAGCCAGATTTCCTAGGTGTAAGTCTTAAGTATTTCAGTTACAGGTTGTTGGACCTTGTTTGGGACTGTCACATTGCTAACTTGGGAATAACAATAATACCAGTCCTATAGGATTATTATAAGGACTGACTTAATACATGTAAAATGCTGAGAGCAGCATGTGACACATGTAAATGCTGTATTTGTGGTATTGTTATTATTATCATCTCTATGCTTATCAATTTTAATCTTTTTCTAAGGACAGATACTAATACTTTTGACAAACATATTCACCCTTAAAGATCTCCTAAAATGAGTTTTAGCTCTAAAATTATGGAGAATATGGGGTGCCTCGGTGGCTCAGTGCGTTAAAGCCTCTGCCTTTGGGTCAGGTCATGATCCCAGAGTCCTGGGATCGAGCCC
>NW_019157308.1:0-2502 GCF_002288905.1 Enhydra lutris kenyoni | reverse complement strand
GTGCCTGGGTGGCTCAGTGGGTTAAGCCACTGCCTTTGGCTCAGGTCATGGTCTCAGAGGCCTGGGATCGAGTCCCGCATCAGGCTCTCTGCTCAGCAGGGAGCCTGCTTCCTCCTCTCTCTCTGCCTGCTTGTGATCTCTCTCTGTCAAATAAATAAATAAAATCTTTAAAAAATATATATATACTCATTAAATACCCCTCTTTTAAAGGTTACTTGATATTCAAACAAACTAAACATTATAAGAAAATATATTTTATATTTTAATTTGCTTTCCCAAACTTTGTCTTCCTTAACACCATCACTAGAATAGGACTTTTTCCCCTGTGTAATATTGGCTCCTAGTGTATCATTATTGTGTTCCCAAACCACCTCCTTATACAATGGTTTCATCAGTGAAACTATCTCAAAGTAAAAATAAAAATTGATACGTCAAATTCTCACTTTAGCTTTTAGGCAGAAATTTTGCTGTTATTGGTGGTATTGTTTAGGGATTCCATTAGCATGTAGAGCATTTTAGTAATGATCTTGTAACCTGGTCAAAATCATGATGATAAAAACATTAAAACTGGGAAAATAAAAGACTAAGTTGTTTTCGATGTAGAGGCAAAATAATGCAGGGGTCAGCAAACTATGACGTGTGGGCAAAATCTGACCTGCCACCTGTTATGTAACTATTAGAGCACAACCACACCCTTCATTTTAGTATTGTCTTTGGCTGGCTTTGTGCTATAACAGAGATCCCGTGGCCCGCAAAGCTGAAAGTATTTACTATCTGGCCCTTTACAGAAAAAAACAGTGAACTAAAGGAAAGAGTGTAAAGCAAGGAAAAAGGATAGAGTTGATAAAGAGAAGCCCTAGATTTGAGACTTGGTTCTAATATTTATTTACCGTGTGAGTTTGGCTACATCATTGACATTTTCTGAGTTGTTTCCTCATGTAAACGTTCTAAGTGGTTTCCTAATAAGTGAATAATAATAAATGTACTTGCTACCTCACAGCATTTTATGAACACTCAAATAGTATGTTTAATACTGTTTTACAACTATGTATGAAATATTGATCATTTTTCAAGAATATGCTGGCTTTGTCCCCTCATTGTCCAATGAAGGTTGACATAGACCTTGTGACTCAAGTTCTGTGAACTCTGGAAGGTGTGCGGATGAGCTTTAAGGTTTATAATCATGCTTCCTGGAGAGAGGGTCCACAGTGTGTATCAGATTCTCAGAGGGGTCTATAATCCTTAAAAAGGTTTAAAACCATTGGCTTAGATAATTTTCAGGCTATAAAATGTAATTTGGTGGGTACTTCAAAAATTGAGGGAAAACACCATATTAGAAGACATAACAGTGGTATGATCACACTAAATAATTGCTTGGAGAACTGAGGCTTGTGCTCAGAAGGAAACCGTGAGAAATTACAGTTCTCAAAAGAAGGAAATCTTATTCTATTGCTGAGTTCTGAGTGATATTATAATGGCAGGTAGTCTCAGTTCTCCCAAACTCTGGCGTATTCTGAGTTGTTTTCTGTAAACATGATAAGAAATGTTCTATTCTAGAACACTAGAGTGCCACCAATCCCAACCCATGACATTCTGCATTTCAAAAATTCAGACTTGGCGAAATAATTTAAGAAAATGAAATTTAAGTGTCGGGAAAAGGAGCCCATGTATTTTCCTTGGGAGAGATAGTAGGGGGTAGAAATTGCAGGCCTATGATAATAGAAAGGAGATTGTTATAATAAAATACTCTTAATATGGATAATATTCAAAAGAAAAAAACAGCATAAACCTGATTACAAATTACATTTCATAAAAGTCTATGTCTTTCTGCAGTGTTTCCTGCTCACTTTTATAAATGTTTGCTCAAAGTCTAAGGATGTGCCATGCTAATTGCCTTTCAAACTTCATAGAAACTCTAGGAAAGTATAAATCAAGGCAACTCGAGATTTTTGTTTATGTCAGTATAGAAAAAAAATAATACTCTTGTGTGACAACACTGGGCATGAAAATAGTGAGGAATTCATGGTATGCTCACTTAAAATCAAACGCCATATACCTTTACTTAAAAATTTAATAAGAAGTACATGTACATGATTAAAAAAAAACATGAGAAACAAATAAGCAGTCTAAAAATTATAGAGTGACAGCGAAGTGTCCTGCCTGCAGCCGACCCCCAATCTCGTCCTCTACACAGAGTCAACCACTGTTACGTATTATTCTGAACATCATTTGGGTGTGTGCAGGTGTATCGGGGTATAATTAACATATACAGTGTCCTTTATGTTACAAGTGAAAGCTGTTCTCTGCTTTGCTATTTCTGCATAATAATGGTCTTGAAAAAAATTTTTTATGACTTCCTAAAGATCTGCTTTATTTTATCAGCTGCATAGTATTCCATTTTGATGATACATTGTATCTCTGCCACTTTGATGGTCATTAGTTTTTGTCACTAGGAACAATGCTGCTGTTTAAATGTTATGTGACATATCTATATAGATATGT
>NW_019157307.1:1074-2502 GCF_002288905.1 Enhydra lutris kenyoni | reverse complement strand
TAGTACAACCATATCAACATCGACTTTCCTGCCATGGGAAAGGAGGAGTACTCTGTGTGCTTCAGGAACACACAAGGGCAGGGTTTTGCACACCTACTGGGGTCAGATACCTGCATACCCAGGTTGGATGGAAATAACGGGCTCGGGCCAAGGCAGTTCCCACCAGCAGGATATGGGTCCCGCTATCTGGCCTGCCGACAGGAGATTGGGTCTCAGGCTGTGTACACAGAGCTTTAGTTCACAGGACGACCTATGATATCAGGGTGCCCTTGAGGGCCTTGTGGTTGGATGCTCATTTGGGGTTTTGGGCAGACCTGTAGGACATTTCTTCTTTCTGTTGGCCAGGTAGAAGGCAGCCTTGTGACTCCAGAATTCCCAAGGTGAAGGGCCTGCTGGCAAAGCTTGTGGGGATCGAAATCTGAAAACACAAGCTATAGTTAAGTTCAGTGCCGAGGGCATGACAGTTCCAATGTGCAGCAGCTGTTTCTAGATCTCAGAACCTGAGGATGGACGAGTGTGAGATGTCTGCTCACACTGGAATTTGTTTCCATGATGGCCAACGAATGCTCGGGTGGCCTCAAGAAGCCTTGGAGGCTTATCCAAGCTGGAGCTTGTGAGCTGCTCCAAACCACAAGTTGTCCTTCTGCGGGACAGGGGAAGTCAGCTTAGAGGTCTTCCACATGGAAAGATTCGACAGCAGAGCTCTCCGAATGGATGCCTGGAAACCCACCTCGCGTTACCACAGCAGCCAAGGAACAGGGCAGCTTTGATCCGCTGCCTCTGGTTCAAAGTTCCAAGTGATCTGAGTTGACAGAGGTTCTCAGTCTGACGGGTCCCAATGCTACTTGGTGTCCAGGGAGACCTTAGAATGTGGCTGTGGCTCTGGGGCCATGCAGGAATCTCCTAGGCTGAGAGATTGTCCCCGTTCTCAAGAGCAAAGTTTCCTTCTCGAGACCAGAGGGATTCTATTGTATGGCTAGGGGCCACACTCTGGGCCATAATTTGGTTTTCCAGAACAGGCCTGAAGGACAGAGGCCTGAAAACCTAAGCTAGGTATTGGATGAGCTTTTAGGGGCATGTCAGGTTCAATCTTCAGACTCAGGTCCATTGACGTTCGTTTCTTCCTGCAGGAATGGTGCTGAAGTTGTGTCAGTGATACTGCGCATTTTTTCCAGAGCAGCCTATGAAATTGGTGTGGGTTCAGGTGCTTTGAAGGTTTCTCCCATTCTGGAAGGTTTGGGCAACTAAGATGTGCAGAGTTCCCTCGGGAGAGCAGGCCCAGTGATGCTGTTTGGTTCTGGAGGGCCCATCCTGGAGGGCATGTGGTCACGGCTTTGGGAACCAAGTCTTCAGACAGAAATTCGGGGAAGACTTAGGAGCGAAGTTATGGCAGGCCCGATCTGCAGACCGTGAAAGCACCTCCTCAGG
>NW_019157307.1:0-974 GCF_002288905.1 Enhydra lutris kenyoni | reverse complement strand
AGGTGTGTCAGTCAGACTGCGCATTTTTTCCAGAGCAGCCTATTAAACTGGTGTGGGTTCAGGTGCCTTGAAGGTATCTCCCATTCTGGAAGGTTTGGGCAACTGACATGTGCAGAGTTCCCTCGGGAGAGCAGGCCTAGTGATGCTGTTTAGTTCTGGAGGTCCCATCGTGGAGGGCATGTGGTCACGGCTTTGGGAACCAAGTCTTCAGACACCAACTCGGGGAAGAATTAGGAGCGAAGTTATGGCAGGCCCGATCTGCAGACCGTGAAAGCACCTCCTCAGGATTTGAAATTCGGATGCCTGAGAGCAGTAGCAGAGGCTTTTCTTTCTGGACTCTATAGCCAGGATTGCCTCAGAATGATAGGGTTGCTACATGGGTCCATTGGAGGTTATACACTCTGGGGTTTTTCCCCGGCTCCCAAGATTTTGCTGTCTTTCTGGGGAAAGGGAAGTGTGCTGTTTTCCACGTCAGGGGTCCCGCCGAAACAAGGATTCCAGAGTGGGGTTGTGGGTCACGTGGCCTGGACAACCCACCAAGGGTTAGGATTTGGGCCAAGAAGCACGAGAGGCCTGCGCTCTGGCTTCTTGGTCCAGCCCCCAACATGGTGTACTTGAAAGGGGTCTCAGGCTGAGGGTCCAAATGCCTGCTCGTGCCCAGCTGCCCCTCCTAAGTGGGCGTGGTCTCATGGGCAATGTAGCTGGCTCCCACTCTAGAAAAGTACAACCATCTCAACATCCACATTCCTGCCATGAGGAAGGAGGAGTACTCTGCTGTGATTCAGGTTCCCCATAGGCAGGGATTTGCGCTACCTTCTGGGGTCAGATAACTGCATACCCAGGTTCGCACGAGATGACGGGCTCTGACCAAGACAGAGCCCACCTGCCGGATATGGGTCCCGCTATGTGGCTGGCTGACAGGAGGCCGGGGCTCGGGCTGTGTCAGACAGAGGATCAGTTCACAGGGCGGACTA
>NW_019157306.1:0-2502 GCF_002288905.1 Enhydra lutris kenyoni | reverse complement strand
CCTATATCCATTGGTCGTTCTGTATTTAAACTGTCCATGCTGCCCTGATGTCCACCTAAAGGTATCTTCGCTTGTTGGTCTGATAATTTCCCAGCACTGACAGATCTAGAAAGAAGGCATGATGTTCATAATGGAAAGTATACTTTAGTTATTTTTATTTATTTATCTATTTATTTATTTATTTATTTGTCAGAGAAAGAGAGAGCACAAGCAGGCAGAGAGGCAGGCAGAGGCAGAGGGAGAAGCAGACTCCCTGCTGAGCAAGGAGCCTAATGTGGGACTGGATTCCAGGACCCTACGATCATGACCCGAGCTGAAGACAGAAGCCACCCAGGCATCCCTGGAAAGTATATTGTAAAAATCCCAGTATTTAAAATAATAAGGGAGATTTAAGGCAAGCCATAAAAGGGTTAAAGGGAAGTCAGAGAATAAGGAGACAAAAAATAGATACCAGACAATTCAGGGTAGAGACGAACTTCAATAACCCAAACAAACAAAAAGCATATATAGAACATTCAGGAAATTCAGTAAGGACTCTGTATTCAGTCACAGGAAGCACCTGTGGTTTTCAGAAATTCTAAATGTATACAGTTAATATCATTACCCAAGTGGCGTAGACCAGCTACTAAACGAATTTGGTCTGGTCTGTCTTTATCGTAGACATATATGTGCTATTGCAGTTTGCACACCGAAGGCTGGGAGGAAACGCTGTCTTACCTGCCAAACACCGTTTTGTTCTGCTGCTCAGGCTTCTGCCTCTCGCCGCCTTGAGCCAGGAGACAATGAGGGCACTCCCGTGGGTCACTCCCATCCTTAGTCTGCCCTTCAGAGGGCCCGTGGCGAGTCACCAAGGCTAGCAGGTTGGAAGATGCTTGCGTTTTAGGTATTTTGAAAGGAGCCGTGGTCTGAGGAAATACATGCAAGCCGGTTACTACCCCACGTGCAGCATTCGGAATCGTCAGACCTAAGTCAGACCTCGATTCACATCCTGACTCTTCCACTGACAGCCTCTGCGGCCGTGGACAGCTCACTCGTTCTCTCTGGCCTCAACTTCCTTTCTTCGGGAATCAGTGGCATCGTGTATAAAAAGCATTCGGCATGAAGTACTTAGACTGTGCCTGGCTCACGGCAAGTCCTCCTTAAATGGTAGCTATTCAGTATCACCATGAATCTCTTCTATCAAGCACAGTAGCCCCCATCGTGGCTTCGCCTTCTGTGGCCGACCCCGGTCTGGAAGCAGGTGATCCTCCTTCCGATATACCAGCAAAAGGTCAGTGGTAGCCTAACGCTGGGTCACATGCCTACATCACTCCCTCACTTCATCTCCCCACGCAGGCCTGCTCCCACCTCACATCCTCCGCTCCTCCCTCTCCCAGTGCCCCTCTGGCCATCACTTGTGCTTTCTCTCTCTCTCAAATAAATAATTTTTTTGAAGATTTTATTTATTTATTTGACAGAGATCACAAGCAGGCAGAGAGGCAGGCAGAGGGAGAGGGAGAAGCAGGCTCCCCGCTGAGCAGGGAGCCTGATGTGGGGCTCGATCCCAGGACCCCGGGATCATGACCTGAGCCGAAGGCAGATGCTTAACTGACTGAGCCACCCAGGCACCCCAATAAATAAAATCTTAAAAAAAAACTGCCCCATGATGATTATATATTATATATATTTTCGGTGTATTTTGAGAGAGAGAGACCACATTCACTTAACTTTCACTGTGGCCTATTATAACTGTTCTATTGTATTATCAGTTATGGTTATTAATCTCTCACCGTGCCTAACTTATAAATTAAACTTTATCATACTATCTGTGGTTTCAGTCAACTGCGGAGGGTCTTGGAGCATATCCCCGGGGGACAAGGGGACTACTGTCGTGAGCTCAGCTAAGCTACCCCACAGCACAGCGGACTCCGCGTCACTCCATGTGGCCACACAGCTGCAGGGCCTTGAACGGACACCGGCCCCGCATGCAAGTGCAGGCCCTGGAGAGCAGACTGCGGTCACAAGTACATTTAAATTCTGGAGATGACTCCTCCAACACCCCTGCTGGTCTAGTCTCCCCCATGCCCCAGGCTTTCCCCTTGGATGCTGCACACACAAAGACTCCTGTGGAGTTTACTAGATTCCCATTTTTTTGGCTCAAACTGACCAATTCTGCTTTAGCTCAGGAACCCCAAAGTCCTCCATCCCGGACCCTAATAAAGGCATGTGCCCCGGGTCCTGTCTCTGTCTGCACCTGCCTGGACGTCCCCGTGTAGCCTCTGGAGGCATGCCAGGTACTTCTGCCAAGACACGTGAGCAACGGACTTCTCTGTTCCAGTCTCTCTGTGGTGGTCTGCTGCTGGACCTGAGCTCACCACACGGCACCCCGTGCTCCACGTAACGAACGTTAACTGAACAAAGTCGTCATGCCGACTAAAGAGCTTAAGGAACACACCTTAGTAGGAGAGCCAATGATGGTTGGTAAAGGAGTTTTAAAGAACCAGTCCGAACTGCGAGGAGAGG
>NW_019157305.1:0-2503 GCF_002288905.1 Enhydra lutris kenyoni | reverse complement strand
CAATCGCACTATTGGGTATTTACCCTAAATATACAAAGGTAGTGATCCAAAGGGGAATGTCCACCCGAATGTTTATAGCAACAATGTCTACAATAGCCAAACTATGAAATGAACCTAGATGTCCATCGACAGATGATTGGAAAAAGAAGATGTGGTATATAAATACAACGGAATACTACGTAGCCATCAAAAGAAATGAAATCTTACCATTTGTGACAATGTGGCTATAACTAGAAGGTATTATGTTTAGCGAAATAAGTCAATCGGAGAAAGACAACTATCATATGATCTCCCTGATATGAGGAAGTTGAGATGCAACGTGAGGGGTTTGGGGGGTAGGAAAAGAATAAATGAAACAAGATGGGATCAGGAGGGAGATAAACCATAAGAGACTCTTAATTTCACAAAACAATCTGAGTGTTGCCGAGTGTAGGGGGTAGGGAGAGGGTGGTAGTGTTATAGACATTGGCGAAGGTATGTGCTATGGTGAGTGCTGTGAAGTGTGTAAACCTGGTGATTCACAGACCTGTAACCCTGGGGCTAATAATACATTATATGTTGATTTAAAAAAAAAATAGAGAAAACAAAAAGAAAAAACAAGTACTAAGAAAAAAATCAGTGTTCAACAGGAAACAAGGGTGGTGGTAGATAATCTGTGCCAAAGTTGGCGAAGTGTGTAATGTCAATAGACATGAACATTATCTTACTGATTTTGATTATTGAAAAATTAAAACATTATTCCTTTTATAATTGTGATTCTTCAAATATTAAATTATTTTTATTTTAAGTTATGTGCATTATTTTACTTTAGCCTAACAATTTAGTAGCTATCTGGACAAAAATACATAATAAGTTATTTATACCTGTCTTAATAAATGAAATTTGAAAGATTATAATTATCTATCTTTCTATCATCTTTTTATCACCTTATTTATTGCCTACAAACACCGAGAAATAATTTCTGAGACACTAATATCACCATAAACTGAAAAAGTTCAGGAATCTTTGCTTTAGATTTCATACTGGAAAAGTAAAACTGACACTATGGAAAACTATTACAAATTAGAAAAGTAGTAAAAAAAATTAGGTGGCATATTTTGGATAAAAGATATAATTCCACGTAAGACATTTCCATGGAATACAATATATGCAGTACATACAATATATCTGTAAGACTAGGTTTTCTAATTATAGGAAGTAACTAAATTTTTCTAAGGTGGCATTATATTGTAAACAAAATTCGTTGGAAGCTGTGAACATTGAAGGGGAATGAAACAGTAAGGAAAATAGCTAGACAACCTTCCCAATTACTGGTCTGAAAAACTATAAGAAGGTAAATTAAAGCAGTTTGGTAGATGTAGAAAGGGAGGACAGATTAAATATTTTTGAGTTGAATGATAAAGACCAATTTGATATAAGGAATGAAGGAAAAAATGAATGGCCCAGTATTTCAGGCTTTAATGACTGGGACAATAATTACACTATCAGCTGGCTTGCTAATACAACTTGGTATGAGAGAATTTCTAACTTAAAATTTTAAACATATAAATTCAAAATTCTTAAGGGCACATATTTGGATATGTCTCGTAGGTAGTAAGTGGAAATTAACAGTTGGTGAAATCCTGAGTGTGAATGAGGAAGTAGAAGATGCTGAAACAACGTGGCACTTGAACAATAAGAAATGGGGAAAAAGTTCATTTTCGCTTTTGTTTCCTTTGCCTTTGGAGACATATCTTGAAAGAAGTTGCTGTGGCTGATATCAAAGAAGTTACTGCCTATGTTCTCCTCTAGGATTCTGATGGATTCCTGTCTCACGTGGAGGTCTTTTATGCATTTTGAGTTTATCCTTGTGTACGGGTATAAGAGAATGGTCGAGTTTCATGCTTCTACATATAGCTGTCCAATTTTCCCAGCACAATTTATTGAAGAGACTGTCTTTCTTCCACTGTATATTTTTTCCTGCTTTGTCGAAGATTATTTGACCATAGAGTTGAGGGTCCATATCTGGACTCTCTACTCTGTTCCACTGGTCTCTGTGTCTGTTTTTATGCCAGTACCATGCTGTCTTGGTGATCACAGCTTTCTAGTAAAGCTTGAAATCAGGTAACGTGGTGACCCCAGTTTTGTTTTTCTTTTTCAACATTTCCTTAGCAATTCGGGTCTCTTCTGATTCCATACAAATTTTAGGATTATTTGCTCCAGCTCTTTGAAGAACACCGGTGGAATTTTGATCGGAATGGCATTAAAAGTATAGATTGCTCTAGGCAGTATAGACATTTTAACAATGTTTATTCTTCCGATCCAAGAGCATGGAATGGTCTTCCATCTTTTTGTGTCTTCTTCAATTTCTTTCATGAGTGCTCTGTAGTTCCTCGAGTATAGATCCTTTACCTCTTCGGTTAGGTTTATTCCCAGGTATCTTATGGTTCTTGGTGCTATAGTAAATGGAATCGATTTCTAATTTCCCTTTCTGTATTTTCATTGCTAGTGTATAAGAAAGCCA
>NW_019157304.1:0-2503 GCF_002288905.1 Enhydra lutris kenyoni | reverse complement strand
TGCCTTTGGAGACATATCTTGAAAGAAGTTGCTGTGGCTGATATCGAAGAGATCACTGCCTATGTTCTCCTCTAGGATTCTGATGGATTCCTGTATCACGTTGAGGTCTTTTATCCATTTTGAGTTTATTTTTGTGTAAGGTGTAAGAGAATGGTCGAGTTTCATTCTTCTACATATAGCTGACCAGTTTTCCCAGCACCATTTATTGAAGAGACTGTCTTTTTTCCACTGTATATTTTTTCCTGTTTTGTCGAAGATAAACTGACCGTAGAGTTGAGGGTCCATATCTGGGCTCTCTACTCTGTTCCACTGGTCTATGTGTCTGTTTTTATGCCACTACCATGCTGTCTTGGTGATCACAGCTTTGTAGTAAAGCTTGAAATCAGGTAACGTGATGCGCCCAGTTTTATTTTTGTTTTTCAACATTTCCTTAGCGATTCGAGGTCTCTTCTGGCTCCATACAAATTTTTGGATTATTTGCTTCAGCTCTTTGAAGAATACCGGTGGAAATTTGAATTGAATGGCATTAAAATTGTAGATTGCTCTAGGCATTATATACATTTTAACAATGTTTATTCTTCCGATCCAAGAGCATGGAATGGTCTTCCATCTTTTTGTATCTTCTTCAGTTTCTTTCATGAGTGTTCTGTAGTTCCTTGGGTACAGATCCTTTACCTCTTTGGTTAAGTTTATTCCCAGGTATCTTATGGATCTTGGTGCTATAGTAAATGGAATCCATTCTCTAATTTTCCTCTCTGTATTTCCACTGTTAGTGTATAAGAAAGCCACTGATTTCTGTACGTTGACTTTGTGTCCTGCCACGTTACTGAATTGCTCTATGAGTTCTAGTAGTTTGGGGGTGGAGTCTTTTGGGTTTTCCATATAAAGAATCATGTCATATGCAAAGAGAGAGAGTTTGACTTCTTCATTGCCAATTTGGATAGCTTTTATTTCTCTTTGTTGTTTGATTACTGTTGCTAGGAATTCTAATACTATGTTGAACAAGAGTGGTGAGAGTGGGTATCCTTGTCGTGTTCCTGATCTCAACGGGAAGGCTGCAAGCTTTTTCCCATTGAGGATGATATTTGCTGTGGGTTTTTCATAGATAGATTTTATGAAGTTCAGGAATGTTCCCTCTATCCCTATACTTTGAAGTGTTTTAATCAGCAACGGATGCTGGATTTTGTCAAATGCTTTTTCTGCATCAATTGAGAGGACCATGGGGTTCCTCTCTCTTTTCTTATTAATTTGTTCTATCACATTGATTGATTTGCGAATGTTGAACCATCCTTGTAGCCCAGGAATGAATCCCACCTGGTCATGGTGGATAATCTTTTTAATGTGCTGTTGGATCCTGTTTGCTAGGATCTTGTTGAGAATCTTAGCATCCATATTCATCAGTGATATTGTTCTGAAATTCTCCTTTTTGGTAGGGTCTTTGCCTGGTTTGGGGATCAGGATAATGCTGTCTTCATAGAAAGAGTCTGGAAGTTTTCCTTATGATTCAATTTTTTGAAACAGCTTCAGGAGAATAGGTGTTATTTCTTCTTTGAAAGTTTGGTAGAATTCCCCCTGGGAATCTGTCAGGTCCTGGGCTCTTGTTTTTTTGGGAGGTTTTTGATCTCTGCTTCAATCTCCTTACTAGATATCGGTCTGTTTAGGATGTTTATATCTTCCTGGTTCAAATTTGGGAGTTCATAGTTTTCCAGGAATGCATCCATTTCATCTAGGTTGCTTAGCTTATTGGCATATAACTGTTGATAATAACTTCTGATGATTGTTTCTACTTCCTTGGTGTTCGTTGTGATCTCTCCCTTTTCATTCATAATTTTATGAATTTGGGCTTTCTCTCTTTTCTTTTGGATTAGTGTGGCCAATGGCTATCGATCTTATTGATTCTTTCAAAAAACCAGCTTCTAGTTTCATTGATACGTTCTACTATATCTCTGGTTTCTACCTCATTGATCTCAGCTCTAATCTTGAAGATTTCCCTTCTCATATGTGGAGTTGGTTTGATTTGTTGTTGATTCTCCAGTTCTTTAAGGTGTAGAAACATCTGCTGAGTTCTGGATTTTTCAATTTTTTTGAGGAAGGCTTGGATGGCTATGTATTTCCCCTTAGGACTGTCTTTGCTGTATCCCATAGGTTTTGGACCGAAGTGTCTTCATTCTCATTGGTTTCCATGAATTGTTTCAGTTCTTCTTTGATCTCCTGGTTGATCCAAGCATTCTTATGCAAGGTGGTCTTTAGCTTACAGGTGTTTGAGTTCCTTCTGAACTTTTCCTTGTGATTGAGCTCCAGATTCAAAGCATTGTGATCTGAGAATATGCAGGGAATAATCTCAGTCTTTTGGTATCGGTTGAGTCCTGATTTTTGACCCAGTATGTGGTCTATTCTTGAGAAGGTTCCATGTGCACTTGAGAAGAATGAGTATCCTGTTGTTTTAGGGTGGAATATTCTGCATATATCTATGAGGTCCATCTGGTCCAATGTGTCATTCAAT
>NW_019157303.1:0-2503 GCF_002288905.1 Enhydra lutris kenyoni | reverse complement strand
ACTAATGATCCCTTTGAAAATGTGGTATTTGGAACCACTGGATCAGGGGACTTAGCTTCAAGCCTCCATTCATCCTCTACATAACTACAGGAACGTGGTCTTTCTGGGACACTCTTTCTTTATCTTATCTGTACAATGAGAGAAGAGGTTTAAAATATCTCTATGGTTTTTATCAGGGCTCATAATCTATAAATCAGTAGGTGGGTTGTAAAACTCACTCTTTGAGATATTCAGAGGAAATGCAATTTCCTGATTCAGGCTTCTTCATGAATCTCAACCCTTTCATGTTGGAAAAACTATATTCAGGCCAACCTACTGAGCAAATAGAGCTAACCCTTTAGATAATATTTAATCTCTTTAGGTAAAAAGCTCAGCCTCCTGAATTTCTTAGTTCAGTCTTCAGTCCCTTTTCCAGCTTCTTTCCAGGATAGCCTGTGTATGGAAGAGTTTATGCTAGGTGATCTCATGATGAAAGAAAGGAGTCCAGCTCCCTGGACTTGCTTGGTACCTTCTGGTCCTTTGAGCTCCAACGCACCATCTCATACTGGCCTCACTGCAGCTTGTCTTTCAGCCTTTCATAAGGTCTAGGGCAGAAGTTGGCAAACTTTTTAAATAAAAGGCCAGGCAGTAAATGTTTTAGGCTTTGTGGACCCTAGAGTCTCTGTTACAGTTATCCAACTCCACAGCGTGTAAACAAATGGGTGTTTATTTGGGTTGGATTTGACCCACGGACAATAGTGTGCTCACTCCTAGTCTAGAGGCTCCTTGGCTTACTTGGCTTCCCCCCATTCTCACTCATGTAGATCCTGCCCCCTTTGCATCCTTACCATGCAGGACTCCAACTGCCTCCATTTGGAACCCAGGTCTGAAGGTTCCACTGATTCCAAGGTAAGCCCTCAAGGCCCTCACTCAGAACCACGGCACGTGGGAATAAAGGCTCTAGTCTCGTTCTATGGTACCCCTCCCTGCACTGTTTGCTCCTCAGTTTAGCTGGTGTTTCCATAGCCACCCTCCCTTAGACCATTGTCCCAAGAAGAAAGAGGAAAAAATAAGAACTCTGATAGCTACTGTGTCTGTTCTCTTCTTCTATCCCTTAGAGTCAGAAGGATCCGTTTTTTCTCCTGACCTTTATTCTTTCTCTACCATATTCTTACTCTTAACTTAGGACAATAAGCTTCATGGTCTAGCTCACTCTAGTGGAAGGAATACCTTCTCTGTAGCATGAGAGAACTCTTCGAGTTGATTCTTCTAGACTTATTTCTTGATATGTTCAAGGGGAAACAGGAACTTTGAAAATGTTACCTTGAGAAAATAATTTTGTTTGAGGACTAACATCTTTTTCTGCACAACTCTATTTTCAATATCAAAAGTTGCACATTAACTCCTCCACTCTCTTTACTTATGCCTTTCGGAGCCGCCATCACTAGTAAACGCTCTTAAGTGGCTCTGCTGGAAGTACAAGACTAGGGGAAAGTCTTGGATCCAGGAAGCAAGCACCATGAATTTTTTTTTTTTCTTAATACTACCCTGTTGCAAGAGACAGGAGAAGCAAAATGAAGCAGCTGCCTAAGATGCTCCAGAAAAGCCTTCCTAAAGAGTCATTTAATCCTTTATTCAAATAGGAATCCATCACCCACCTTACCCAACAGATGGGCTCCGAATGAAACATGCTGGTGTCTCGGAGGCACCACTGACAGGGATGTGGTGTGAGGAGTAAAGGAAAGAAGTTGCGTTTTAGGGTCCCACAGAATCACATTCCCATCTCCACTTTGCCCCTCAATTGCTATGAAATCATGGACTAGTTCTTACTGCTTCTGAGTCTCGTGATCCTTATTTCTAAAATTAGGCTCAATATGTAAGGTAAATACAGCTGCCTACAATAGGGCCTGATATCCAGTAAGCTCACTGAATGCACTTTGATGGCTACCGCTATTATCAGTAGAAGTCTACAATGTTTTTAATTCAGCCAAATTAGTGGATACTCACAACTGTTCTGTAAACTGTGTTCTTATAAAGGGGTTTTGAGTAAACTGAACTGTGCCCGGATTGAATAGGACAGCGCCTACCAAGTCTCTGCCGCCTTCCACTGTTTCTTCAACCCTTACAGGTGGCCCCCAGCAGAGGAAAGCAGTGGTAGGTTTGTTGATACCAGATATCAAGTGCCATTTGTGATAAGAATTACACAGAGTTGCCTTTTCTTTCTTCCTATTTATTTACTTAGACTTTGCACTTTTTAAAATCATAATTCTTGGTTGTCAAAGAATAAACATGCCAGCAGGACATACCACTTTAACTGACCAAAGTGACATTTTGACCTTGTAGTTCATGTCAAGAAGAGAGTGGCTTTCCGATTGGTATAAGCTATTCAGTAGTTTTAAGGGCTAGTTTCATTGGTCTCATTTGCAACAAACAGACAAGAAAAACTTGCCCTCTCTTCTTTTGGCTTCATTCTTTTTTTTTTTTTTTAATTAAAAAAATTTTTTTTATTAAATTTTATTTTTTA
>NW_019157302.1:1665-2504 GCF_002288905.1 Enhydra lutris kenyoni | reverse complement strand
CTGTGGTAACAGCATAAGGAAAGGGACACGCCTGTCGCCACGGTCCCCAGGAGCAGGTCTGGGGAGAGCGCGACACGCCGCCCCAAGAGAACCAAGGTGCCGTTGGCATTGCTGTCGGGAAATTGACACGCAGCAGGAGAGCCGGCCCTCTGAGGAACAGCGGGCCGTTGGCAAGTCCAGTGTCACGCACTCCCTCTCTGGAGAGACAAAAGCCTTGCTGCGCAGGAGACAGGAGGGGAGGGCTAGGTCAGGGGTGCTTGCTCAACTCTGAGAAAGGAGTCTGGGCAGAAGGCAGGCCTGTCCTGTGCCTCAAGGCCCACGGTGACAGAAGCTCCTTGGCCACCTGTCCCTGGGGCAGCCATCGCGGGACCAGCAGGCGCCCGACACGGAACTCAAGGAAACAGCTCCCTGGAGGAACGGGCAGTCGGCTACCGTCTTCCTCCAGGATTGGGCAGCGATTGTGGTAGCAGGGGTGGCCGGGGAAGGAACGGTGTGGACAGTCCCCTACAGGCTCACCATCCCAGGGCGCGGGCGGTGGGGAGTGCTGCTGTGGCCTCCCCTCTTGTCTGGGGAAGGCACAGGCCTGTTCCTGAGTCCTCCCGAACGCGAGAGGAAAAGAACAGGCCCTGGCTAACCTGAGAGCAGCCAGAATGCGCAGAGTGCCCCCCTGGGTGACGCACACTGCTGCAGGGAGGACGGTGAGTCTCCCGATGTCGGGGAGGCATTGTGAGCCCATGGCAAGAAACTGGGCCCCGGGAAAGCAAGGCCCAAGAGGCACCAACTCTCCCGCACCTCTTCTTCCCTCTCCCAAGAGAGTGAACGCCCAAAGCCTTGGTGTG
>NW_019157302.1:1220-1565 GCF_002288905.1 Enhydra lutris kenyoni | reverse complement strand
TTTGGGCTGCTGCTGCTTGCCTGAGACAAGGGCTCCCAGCGTGGGGCTAGAAACTACCCCAGAGCGAAACCCTCTAAGCCCGGACATCCCCTCTGCCCGAGAGAGAAGCGTGGTTCCGCCAGTGTTAACAGAAAAAGGAAAGGGACACGCCTGTCACGTCCGACCCAAGGAGCATGTCTGCGGAGAGCCCGGCACGCCGCCCCGGGTGAACTGAGGAGCCGTTGGCATTGTCGTCGGGAAACAGGACGAGAAACAGGGGAGCCTATCCTCTGAGGAACAGCTGTCCGGTGGTAAGAGGCACCCACTCCCTCTGCTGAGCAGCCAGGCTTCTGTCGCTCTGCAGAG
>NW_019157302.1:0-1120 GCF_002288905.1 Enhydra lutris kenyoni | reverse complement strand
GAGAAGCCTGGCTGCTCAGGAGACAGGAGGGGAGGACTAGGTCAGGGACGCGTGCTCCACTCTGAGAAAGGAGTCTGGGCAGAAGGCAGGCCTGTCCTTTTCCTCAAGGCCCAAGGAGACAGAAGCTCCTTGGCCATCTGTCCCTGGGGCAGCCTTCGCGGTACTACCAGGCGCCCGACACGGAACTCATGGAAACAGCGCGCTGGAGGAACTGGCAGTCGGCTACCGTCTTCCTCCAGGATGGGGCAGCGTTTGTGGTGGTGGGGGTGGCCGGGGAAGGAACGGGGACAGTCCCCCACAGGTCATCATCCCAGGGCGCGGGCGGTGTGGAGTGCTGCTGTGGCCTCCCCTCTCGTCTGGGAAAGGCACAGGCCTGTTCTGGAGACCGCCTGAACGCGAGAGGAAAGGCCAGGCCCTGGCTAACCTGAGAGCGGCCAGAATGCGCAGGTTTCCACCCTGGGCGACGCATGCTGCTTAAGGGGTGAAGGTGAGTCTCCTGATGTCGGGGAAGCAGTGGGAGTCCATGGCAAGAACTTGGGCCACGGGAAAGGAAGGCCCAAGAGGCACCAACTCTCCCGCAACTCTTCTTCCCTTACGAGAGAGAGCGAACGCCCAAAGCCTTGCTGAGGAAGCAGCAGAGAAGTGCGGTTCGCGCCAAACGGGAAAATCTAGGCGAAAGCTAAGCGTTCCCTAAGCAAGAAGAGTCGGGGCTTTTGTCTGCTGCTGCTTGCCTGAGACAAGGGCTCGCCGCGTGGTGCTAGAAACCACCCCAGAGCGAAACCCTCTTTGCCCGGACCTCCCCTCTGCCCGAGAGAGAAGCGTGGTCACACCTGTGGTAACAGCATAAGGAAAGGGACACGCCTGTCGCCACGGTCCCCAGGAGCTGGTCTGGGGAGAGCGCGGCACGAGGCCCAAGAGAACCAAGGTGCCGTTGGCATTGCTGTCGGGAAACTGCCGCGCAGCAGGAGAGCCTGCACTCTGATGAACAGCGGGCCGGTGGCAAGTCAAGTGTCAAGCACTCCCTCTCTGGAGAGACAAAAGCCTTGCTGCGCAGGAGACAGGAGGGGAGGGCTAGGTCAGGGGTGCGTGCTCCACTCTGAGAAAGGAGTCTGGGCAGAAG
>NW_019157301.1:0-2505 GCF_002288905.1 Enhydra lutris kenyoni | reverse complement strand
ATTCCCTTACCCACAGAAGGACACCTTGCGGTTTGGAGCAGCTCACAGCTCCAGCTTGGATAAGCCTCCAAGGCTTCTTGAGGCAACCCAAGTATTCGTTGGCCATCATGGATACAAATTCCAGTGTGAGCAGAAATATCACCCTCGCCCATCCTCAGGGGCTGGAGATCTTCAAACTGCTGCTGCACATTGGAACTGTCATGCCCTCGGCACTGAACATAACCATAGCTAGTGTTTTCAGATTTCGATACTCACAAGCATTGCCAGCAGGCCCTCCACCTTGGGAATTCTGGAGTCACAAAGCTGCCTTCTACCTGGCCAACAGAAAGAAGAAATGTCCTACAGGTCTACCCAAAACCCCAAATGAGCGTCCAACCACACGGCCGTCAAGGGGACCCTGATATCTTAGGTCGCACTGTGTACTAAAGCTCTGTGTAACACAGCCCGAGACCAAATCTCCTGTCGGCCAGCCAGATAGCGGGACCCATATCCTGAAGGTGGGAACTGCCTTGGCCCGAGCCCGTTATTTCCATCCAACCTGGGTATGCAGGTATCCGACCCTAGAAGGTAGTGCAAAACCCTGCCCTTGTGTGTACCTGTAGCAAAACAGAGTACTCCTCCTTCCCCATGGCAGGAAAGTGGATGTTGATATGGTGGTACTACTTTCAGAGTGGGAGCCACCTGCATGGCCCATGAGACCACGCCCACTCAGGAGGGGCAACTGGGCACAAACAGGCATTGTGACTCTTAGCCTGAGACCCGTTTCAAGCACAGCCTTTCGGGGCTGGACCAGGATCCCACAGAGAGAACCTATTGTGCCCCTAGACCCAAATCCTAACCCTTGGTGGGGTTGTCCATGCCACGTGACCCACAACCCGTCTCTGGAATCCCTGTTTGGGCAGGACTCCTGAGATGGAAAAGAGTCTCTTCCCTTACCCAAGAAAAACACCAAACTCTTGGGAGCCTGGCAGAATCCCCAGAAAGGGAGAATATCACATGGACCCATGTGCTCACCCGTCCATTCCGAGACCATGCTAGGTATACAGTCCAGAGAGAAAAGCCTCTGCTACTGCCTCCCAGGCACTCGAATTTCAAATCCTGAGGAGCTGCTTTCAGCGTCTGCACATCGGCCCTGCCATAACCTCGTCCCTAATTCTTCCCCGAGTTGTTGTCTGAAGACTTCGTTCCCAAAGCCTTGACCACATAACCTCCAGGATGGGACCCACAGAACCACATCGCATCACTGGGCCTGCTCTCCCGAGAAAACTCTGCCCGTCTCAGTTGCCCAAACCATCCAGAATGGGAGAAACCTGCAAGGCACATGAATCCACGAAAACTTCATAGGCCGCTCTGGAAAAAAGGCGCAGTATGAGACACCGTCAGCACCTACCTCCAGTTAGACACGCACGTCAATGGGCCTGAGTCTGAAGATTCAACCTGACTTGACCCTAGGACCTCATCCAAAACCTAGCTTAGGTTTTCAGGCCTCTGTCCCTCCTTCAAGGTCTGGAAAACCAACATATGGCCCAACGTATGGTCCCTATGCCATACAGTAGAACACCTCTGGTCCCGAGAAGGAAACTTTGCTCTTGGGAACGGGGTCCGACCCAAAGCCTAGGAGGTTCCTGCATGGCCCCAGAGCTACCGCCACATTCTGAGGTCTCTCTGGACACCAAGCAGCATTGTGACTCAACTGACTGAGAACCTCCGTCAACTCAGATCCCTTGGAAGTGCGAAGCAGAGCCACTGGATCAAAACTGCCCTGTTCCTAGGCTTCAGGGGTAACGCAGGTGGAGTTTCCAGGTATCCATTCGGAGAGCTCTGCTATGAATCTTTCCATATGGGGACACTGGAGCCCTCTAACTGGACTTCCCCTGTCCCGCTGAAGGGCACTTTGCTGTTTGGAGCAGCTCACAAGACCCTGCTTCGGAAAGCCGCCAAGGCTTCTTGAGGCCGCACGAGCATTCGTTGGCCATCATGGATACAAATTCCAGCGTGAGCAGACATCTCACACTCGAACGTCCTCAGGTGCTTGAGATCTCGAAACAGACGCTTCACATTGGAACTGTTATGGCCTCTGCACTGAACATAACCATAGCTTTGTTTTCAGACTTCCATCGTCACCCACCTTGTCAGCAGGCCATCCATATTGGGAATTCTGGAAAAACAAGTCTGCCTTCTGCCTGCCCACCGGTAGGAAGAAATGCCCTACGGGTCTGCCCAGAACCCCCAGATGAGGGTCCAGCAGCATGGACCTCAAGGGCACCCTGATATCATAGGCCGCCCTGTGAACTGATGCTCTGTATGACACAGCCCGAGCCACGGCCTCCTGTCAGCCAGCATATAGCGTGACCCATATCCTGCAGGTGGGCTCTGTCTTGGTCAGATCCCGTCATCTCCTGCGAACATGGGTATGCAGGTATCTGCCCCCAGAAGGTAGCGCAAATCCCTGCCTATGGGGGAACCTGAATCACAGCAGAGTACTCCTCCTTCCTCATGGCAGGA
>NW_019157300.1:0-2505 GCF_002288905.1 Enhydra lutris kenyoni | reverse complement strand
CCCTTGCTTCCCTTGCCTTTGGTGATGTTCCTAGGGAGAAGTTGCTGTGGCTGAGGACGAAGAGGTTGCTGCCTGTATTTTCCTCAAGGATTTTGATGGATTCCTTTCTCACATTGAAGTCCTTCATCCATTTTGAGTCTATTTTTGTGTGTGGTGTAAGGAAATGGTCTAGTTTCATTTTTCTGCATGTGGCTGTCCAATTTTCCCAAAACCATTTGTTGAAGAGGCTGTCCTTTTTCCATTGGACATTCTTTCCTGCTTTGTCGAAGATTAGTTGACCATAGAGTTGAGGGTCTATTTCTAGGTTCTCTATTCTGTTCCATTGATCTATGTGTCTGTTTTTGTGCCAGTACCATACTGTCTTAATGATGACAGCTTTGTGATAGAGCTTGAAGTCTGGAGTTGTGATGTCACCAACTTTCGCTTTCTTTTTCAATATTCCTCTATTTGAGGTCTTTTCTGGTTCCATATAAATTTTAGGATTATTTGTTCCATTTCTTTGAAAAAATGGATGGAATTTTGATAGGGATTGCATTAAATGTGTAGATTGCTTTACGTAGCATAGACATTTTCACAATATTTATTCTTCCAATCCATGAGCATGGAACATTTTTCCATTTCTTTGTGTCTTCCTCAATTTCTTTCATGAGTACTTTGTAGTTTTTGCCTCTTTGGTTAGGTTTATTCCTAGGTATCTTACGGTTTTGGGTGCAGTTGTAAATGGGATTGACTCCTTAATTTCTCTTTCTTCTATCTTGTTGTTGGTGTAAAGAAATGCAAGTGATTTCTGTGCATTGATTCTATATCCTGACACTTTCCTGAATTCCTGTACGAGTTCTAACAGATTTGGAGTGGAGTCTTTTGGGTTTTCCACATATAGTATCATATCATCTGCAAAGAGTGATAGTTTGACTTCTTCTTTGCCGATTTGGATGCCTTTAATTTCTTTTTGTTGTCTGATTGCTGAGGCTAGGGCTTCTAGTACTATGTTGAATAGCAGTGGTGATAATGGACATCCGTGCCCTGTTCCCAACCTTAGTGGAAAAGCTTTCAGTTTTTCTCCATTGAGAATATTTGCAGTGGGTTTTTCATAGATGGCTTTGATGATATTGAGGTATGTGTACTCTATCCGTACACTTGGAAGAGTTTTGATCAGGAAGGGATGCTTTACTTTGTCAAATGATTTTTCAGCATCTATTGAGAGTATCATATGGTTCTTGTTCTTTCTTTTATTAAAGTATTGTGTATCACATTGATTGATTTGCGGATGTTGAACCAACCTTGCAGCCCTGGAATAAACCCCACTTGGTCGTGGTGAATAATACTTTTAATGTACTGTTGGATCCTGTTGGCTAGTATTTTGGTGAGAATTTTCACATTTGTGTTCATCTAGGATATTGGTCTGTAATTCTCTTTTTTGATGGGATCCTTGTCTGGTTTTGGGATCAAGGTGATACTGACCTCATAAAATGACTTTGGAGGTTTTCCTTCTATTTCTATTTTTTGGAACAGTTTCAGGAGAATAGGAATTAATTCTTCTTTAAATGTTTGGTAGAATTCCGCTGGGAAGCCATCTGGCCCTGGGCTCTTGTTTGTTTGGAGATTTTTGATGACTGTTTAAATCTCCTTACCAGTGATGGGTCTGTTCAGGTTTTCTATTTCTTCCTGTTTCAGTTTTGGTAGTTTGTATGTCTCTAGGAATACATCCATTTCTTCCAGATTGTCAAATTTGCTGGCATATAGTTGCTCATAATATGTTCTTATAATTGTTTGTATTTCTTTGGTGTTAGTTGTGATCTCTCCTCTTTCATTCATGATTTTATTTATTTGGGTCCTTTCTCTTTTCTTTTTGATAAGTCTGGCCAGGGGGTTATCAATCTTATTAATTCTTTCAAAGAACCAGCTCCTAGTTTTGTTGATTTGTTCTATTGGTTTTTTGGGGTTTGTTTTTTTTGTTTGTTTGTTTCTATTTCATTGATTTCTGCTCTGATCTTTATTATTTCTCTTCTCCTGCTGGGCTTAGGCTTTCTTTGCTGTTCTTTCTCCAGCTCCTTTAGGTGTAGGGTTAGGTTGTGTATTTGAGACCTTTCTTGTTTCTTGAGAAAGGCTTGTATCGCTATATACTTTCCTCTGACGACCACCTTTGCTGTGTCCCACATATTTGGAGCAATTGTGTTTTCATTATCATTTGTTTCCATGAATTTTTTCAATTCTCCTTTAATTTCCTGGTTGACCCATTCATTCTTTAGAAGGATGCTCTTTAGTCTCCATGTTTTTGGGTTCTTTCTAAATTTCCTCTTGTGATTGAATTCTAGCTTCAGAGCATTATGGTCTGAAAATATGCAGGGAATGATCCCAATCTTCTGGTATCAGTTGAGACCTGATTTGTGACCCAGGATGTGATCTGTTCTGGATAATGTTCCATGTGCACTAGAGAAGAATTTGTATTCTGTTGCTTTGGGATGGAATGTTCTGAATATATCTGTGATGTCCATCTGGTCCAAC
>NW_019157299.1:0-2457 GCF_002288905.1 Enhydra lutris kenyoni | reverse complement strand
CAGTCAGTGTTTTTGTCTTTCAAATACATGAAGGCAGAAGGTGGCCCAAACTGGGCCAGGAGGTGATGCACAGCAGGGTGGAAAAGCATCTGCTTTGGCAGAAACAGACCCCTCTGAAACCCGGTTCAACTTTCTCAGCTGCAGGGCTGAACCACTGACCATCCCACAGGAATCTGTTTTCTTATGTGTGCATCCTAAAGTGACAGTGAGAATTAGACAGGGTGATAGATGCAAAGTGCTCAAAGACTTCTGTAGACTTTAGTAGGGTAGAATTTCAAAATCTAAAGACTCAGAAGGGGTGATGGGAAGACAACACTGAAATAGTAAAACAAAATTGAAGAATGTAAATGAACGGTTTAGACATATTTCTAGGCAGCTACTAGAAGTCACTGTGATACAGAGTGTTCCACAGAACACAAAAACACAGAAAGCACCAAACATGGGAAATGTGAAGAGACAACAGACAGCTTCTGGAGACACTCCTCTACAGGTTGGGGGTTGAGGGGATGAGTCATCTGCAATCACAGGTTGGGGCATGATTGAAAGAGAATAGCACAGAGAGCAAACACAGTTGGGAAATGCTCTACAGGGGATGGCAGGAAGGGTAAAGCATTATTCATTCATTCATTCATTCACTCATTCATTCCCTCACAGATTTCATAAGTATTTACTGTGCTAGTCATAGTGAAATAGTGAAGAGAACGGATTGGAAAAGAAATTACATAGAAAAAGAGATGAAAAGCACCACACACATTTGATTATGATATGCCAGATGGTGATCATAGGAGAGTAAGAATCTATATCCAGAAATTTAGTGTTACCCTGGCTGGTTCAGTCAGTAGAACATGTGATTCTTGACCTCAGGGTTTTCAGTTCAAGGCCTGCCCTGGGTGTAAAGTTTACTTTTTAAAAATAAAAAGTGTTTATGCTTTTATACGAAGAAGAAGAGGAAGAAAGAGGAGAAGGACGACGAAGAGGAGGAGGAAGAGAAGAAGGAGGGAGAGAAATTTGGGGCACTACCTATAGGACATAGCCTCATGTGAAACTCCTGGTCTGATTTTCATAAATTTCAGAGAAGATTTTAGTTGGTCTGACTCAACCTTCCAGTTGCACTTGGGGAATAAGGAGTGAGGCATGCTTCTCAGAGGTTTTTTGATTTGCCTTTGAGATGCTTTGAGCATCCACAGTTCTTAACCTTGAAGGAAGAGGAGGAGCAGAGATGTATAAATTTAACAATGGTTAGCACTACTTCTGACCAATGTTTAAGGGACCAGCTTGTTATGAATAATGCATAAATAAACTTTAAGCTATTCAATTCATTTTCAGTTTAAAAGATCTTTGAAAGATATAAATCATGAAAATTATAAATGACTATTATTTACCATTGATCTATGAAGTACGTAAGGGTAGGACTTTTTCATATTTATCAGTACCTACAGAGCTAGCACCCAGTATAGTGCACTGCACGGAAATGACATTTCATATCTGTGGAACTTAATTAAGAATCTGTTTATCCTTCAGTGACCCTGTTTACTTATGCCTTTACCAATCACTTTGTAAAAATAATTTCACGGATATGTTTAGACTAATAAAATTATATCGCAGAGTGTTCTTTCAAACATATTAACAGGTGACAGGGGGCTGACATAATATTGTCTCCAGTCTTTCCCAAATAGAAATTTTAAAAATATTTCTCAAAATTAAAAAAAAAATAGACAAGATAGTGACTTGTCAGCCTGGCAGCATAGTTGAGTTTATGAAGTAAGTACCTCTTTAAGAATTTCTTCCCAAAGCAGCATAACTAAACAAGAAAAAAATAAAACAAGTACTACTGGAGTTAGGAAATACTTATAAGGTCAAAATGACATACAGTTTCTGTAGTTATAATGTTGCTGTCACTCAGTAGGTGGCTGAAGAAATTAGAAATAATGTGAGAAATGAATCCATCAAAATCCTTGAGGAGTACACAGGCAGCAACCTCTTCGACCTCAGGTGCAGCAACTTATTTCTAGAAATATCGCCAAGAGCAAGGGAAGCCAGGGTAAAAATGAACTATTGGTTCTTCATCAAGATCAAAACTTTTGCACGGAAAAAGAAACAGTCAACAAAACCAAAAGACAAGTGACAGAATGGGAGAACATATTTGCAAATGACATATCAGATAAAGGGCTCTAAAATCTATAAAGAACTTAGCAAACTCAACAGCCAAAGAACAAATAATCCAATCAAGAAATGGGCAGAGGACATGAACAGACATTTCTGCAAAGAAGACATCCAGATGGCCAACAGACACATGAAAAACTGCTCCACATCACTCAGCATCAGGGAAATACAAATCAAAACCACAATGAGATACCACCTCACGCCAGTCAGAATGGCTAAAGTTAACAAGTCAGGAAACAACAAGTGCTGGCAAGGATGTGGAGAAAGGGGAACCCTTCTACACTATTGGTGGGA
>NW_019157298.1:1605-2507 GCF_002288905.1 Enhydra lutris kenyoni | reverse complement strand
CCAGCGGAAGGAAGAAATGCCTACGGGTCTGCCCAGAATCCCCACATGAGGGTCCAGCAGCATGGCCCTCAAGGGCACCCTGCTATCATAGGCCTCCCTGTGAACTGATGATCTGTCTGGCACAGCCCGAGCCCCGGCCGCCTGTCAGCTAGTCACATAGCGCGACCCATATCCTGCAGGTGTGCTCTGTCTTGGTCAGAGCCCGTCATCTCCTGCGAACCTGGGTATACAGGTATCTGACCCGAGAAGGTAGCGCAAATCCCTGCCTATGGAGGAACCTGAATCACAGCAGAGTCCTCCTCCGTCCTCATGGCAGGAAAGTGGATGTTGAGATGGTTGTACTTTTATAGAGTTGGAGCCAGCTACATGGCCCATGAGACATCGCCCACACAGGAGGGGCAGCTGGGCAGAAGCAGGCATTATTCCCTCAGCATGAGACCCCTTTAAGGACACCCTGTTGGGGGCTGGACCAGGAAGCCAGAGAGAAGGCCTCTCATGCCTCTTGGCCCAAATCCTAACCCTTGGTGGGGTAGTCCAGGCCACCTGACCCACAACCCGTCTCTGGAATCCCTGTTTGGACAGGACCCCTGAGATGGAAAAGAGTACTCTTCCCTTCCCCCAGAAAAACACCAAACTCTTGGGAGCCTGGCAGAATCCCCAGAAAGGGAGAATATCCCATGGACCCATGTGCTCACCCGTCCATTCCAAGACCATCCTAGGTATACAATCCAGAGAGAAAAGCCTCTGCTCCTGCATCCCAGGCACCCGAATTTCAAATCCTGAGGAGCTGTTTTCAGGGTCTGCACATCGGGGCTGCCATAACCTCGCCCCTAATTCTTCCCCGAGTTGCTGTCTGAAGACTTCGTTCCCAAAGCCTTGACCACATGCCCTCCAGGACGGGA
>NW_019157298.1:0-1505 GCF_002288905.1 Enhydra lutris kenyoni | reverse complement strand
TGCCCCTAGGACCTCATCCAAATCCTAGCTTAGGTTTTCAGGCCTCTGTCCCTCCGGCCTGTTCTGGGAAACCAACATATGGCCCAACGTGTGGTCCCTGAGCCATACAGTAGAACCTCTCTGGTCCCGAGAAGGAAACTTTGCTCTTGGGAACGGGGTCCCACCCACAGGCTAGGAGGTTTCTGCATGGCCCCAGAGCTACCGCCACATTCTAAGATCTCCCTGGACACCAAACAGCATTGTGACCCGTCTGACTGAGAACCTCTGTCAACTCCGATCCCTTGGAACTGCGAAGCAGAGCTACTGGATCAAAGCTTCCCTGTTCCTAGGCTTTAGTGGTAACGGAGGTGGAGTTTCCAGGCATCCATTCGGAGAGCTCTGCTATCGAATCTTTCCATATGGGGACCCTGAGCCCTCTAACTGGACTTCCCCTGTCCCGCTGAAGGACACCTTGCTGTTTGGAGCAGTCACCAAGCTCCAGCTTCGGAAAGCCGCCAAGGCTTCTTGAGGCCGCACGAGCATTCGTGGGCCATCATGGATACAAATTCCAGCGTGAGCAGACATCTAACACTCGAACGTCCTCAGGTGCTTGAGATCTCGAAACAGACGCTGCACATTGGAACTGTTATGGCCTCGGCACTGACCATAAGCATAGCTTTGTTTTCAGACTTCCATCCTCACACACCTTGCCAGCAGGCCATCCATACTGGGAATTGTGGAAAAACAAAGCTGCCTTCTGCCTGCCCATCGGAAGGAAGAAATGCCCTACTGGTCTGCCCAGAATCCCCAGATGAGGGTCCAGCAGCATGGCCCTCAAGGGCACCCTGATATCCTAGGCTGCCCTGTGAACTGATGCTCTGTCTGACACATCCCGAGCCCCGGCCTCCTGTCAGCCAGCCACATAGCGCTACCCATATCCTGCAAGTTGGCTCTGTCTTGGTCAGAGCCAGTCATCTCCTGCAAACCTGGGTATGCAGGTATCTGACCCCAGAAGGTAGCGCAAATCCCTGCCTATGGGGGAACATGAATCACAGCAGAGTCCTCCTCCGTCCTCATGGCAGGAATGTGGATGTTGAGATGGTTGTACTTTTCTAGAGTGGGAGCCAGCTACATGGCCCATGAGACATTGCCCACTCAGGAGGGGCAGCTGGGCACAAGCAGGCAGCATGCCCCTCAGCATGAGACCCCTTTAAAACACACCCTGTTGTGGGCTGGACCAGGAAGCCAGAGCGCAGGCCTCTCGTGCCTCTTGGCCCAAATCCAAACCCATGGTGGGGTTGTCCAGGCCACGTGACCCACAACCCCACTCTGGAATGCTTGTTTGGGCGGGACCCCTGACGTGGAAAACAGCACTCTTCCCTTCCCCCAGAAAGACAGCAAACTCTTGGGAGCCGGGGAAAAACCCCAGATGGGTAGAACCTCCCATGGACCCATGTAGCAACCCTATCATTCCGAGGTCATCCTGGATATAGAGTCCAGACAGAAAAGCCTATGCTACTGCTCCA
>NW_019157297.1:0-2509 GCF_002288905.1 Enhydra lutris kenyoni | reverse complement strand
TATATTGCCCTCCTTGCTTGTTTCTGGAGAGTATTAACTTGTCTTATGAAATCCACATTCAGGGAAGACTTTGGATCGTGGTCCACACACTCCTCCATTCCTGCTGCATCTCAGTGTGAATAACATCTCCAGTATCACTCATTTATCTAATCATACCTTCTTGCAGTCACCCTAATGCCCCCTAACTCCTCTAGTTCCATTGGAAACATTCTATCCTCCAACCCCAATATACTATCTTCCAGACTGCTTAACACTTTTTCTTTCTTTGGCCTTATTGAGCTTCTCAACTCACGGATTTCTCATTTTTCTCATTACCCATCACCACCTCCTTCTATACTTCCTTCTATATTTGGCTTAGTCTCCATATTCTCTTATTTCAGTCACTGCTTTCCAAACCTGAAACTCTTTGCCTCTGTCACAATGAGCCCAACTGTTCTACACGTGTCTACCTGGGCAAGTGACCATTGTTAAAGAAGACCACAGGACCAAGTTGGAATGAAACTTTCCAGTTTTTGTCCACCAAAATAAACACTATTTATATTTTAAGTGGCATTTTCCTATTCGGCTAATTGTCCTACATTCCACAATAACAATTTCATTTATTTCCATTTTATGCAGACTCCCAGTCTCTCCCAATTCACCATATCAAACAATTTCAGAAGTCTCTTACTTTCCATAGGAAGTAAAAGGCAACATTCTGGAACTCCTTTAACCTCTCTCTGCTAAACATAAATACCTCTGTGAATCGCCAGCCATCCTCCTTTTCCCCATGTTTAAAATTGAGAAAACATTATTTCTCAAGAGCTGCCTAGTACTTCCATTTTCTTTACATTTCTTCACTCTTTAACCCACTCCAATCCAATTTATTGAATTGAAAGTGGCAGAACCACTTCCATCAAACTATATTAGCTAAGGAAAACTTTGGAATCTCAATTTAATATTTTATTTAATTTCTCAGTAGTATGATCTTGTGTTCCATAATACACTCCTATTAGTTTTCTTCTTACCATTTCTTTATTACTTAGCCTTGTCTCTTCACCTTTTTTTAATCTACAAAATCTCTAAATATCATAGTTCCTAAGTATTTTCCTACTTTCTTCTCTTAGCCTATCTTCCCACACACATTCATTTCCAGAACATCAATCAGTAGGTACAAACTGAAAGTTTTTGTATTTATACATTGAGACGAGACTTTTTTCTGAGTTATAGATCTGCACAATTATTTGCCTACTTGACATTTACACTTGGATTTTTTAGAAGCATTTCATATTTTAACAGTGCAAACTGAAATCATGATTACTTATTCCCCTAAGTCTTCCTGTTTTCCATAATGTCCCATACAGTAGGACTCCAAACAGGTCTTCAAGTCAGAAATATGGAAGCCTTTCTTGACACTGTTTCCTTAAACAACATTATTATTACTATTTTACTTCCCCACCACTGGAAGTCATCATTTCTCCCCTACTCATTTATCTCTTGAACTACTGCAATAACTTTGCAAATAGTTTGCTTTTATTCAAATTTTTGTCTCATTAATGGAGTAACAATTGAAGGAATGTATGAGTTATTCCAAATATCACAGTTGGAACAATTTACATCTTACCGAGACATTAATTCTTAGTCTCAAATCAGGGACCAATTTATTTCTTTGGACACTTAACAAATATTATAGCCCTAGGCCCTCCTTTTCTTGGTATTATGTAACTATAGGTGTATAAGAAAGCCACTGATTTCTGTACATTGACTTTGTATCCTGCCACGTTACTGAATTGTTGTATGAGTTCTAGTAGTTTGGGGTGGAGTCTTTTGGCTTTTCCATATAAAGAATCATGTCATCTGCAAAGAGAGAAAGAGTTTGACTTCTTCATTGCCAATGTGGATACCTTTTATTTCTCTTTTTTGTCTGATTGATGTTGCTAGGACTTCTAATACTATGTTGAACAAAAGTGGTGAGAGTGGGCATCCTTGTCGTGTTCCTGATCTCAATAGGAAGGCTGCAAGCTTTTTCCCATTGAGGATGATATTTGCTGTGGGTGTTTCATAGACAGATTTTATGATGTTCAGGAATGTTCCCTCTGTCCCTATCCTTTGAAGAGTTTTAATCAGGAACGGATGCTGGATTTGTCAAATGCTTTTTCTGCATCAATTGAGAGGACCATGTGATTCTTCTCTCTTCTCATATTAATTTGTTCTATCACATTGATTTGCGAATGTTGAACCATCCTTGTAGCCCAGGAATGAATCCCACCTGGTCATGGTGGATAAACTTTTTAATGTGCTGTTGGATCCTGTTTGCTAGGATCTTGTTGAGAATCTTAGCATCCATATTCATCAGTGATATTGGTCTGAAATTCTCCTTTTTGGTAGGGTCTTTGCCTGGTTTGGGGATCAGGGTAATGCTGGCTTCATAGAAAGAGATGATTGTTCAATTAATTCATGAAGTTCTTCCCTCTCATATCTTTACACACTCTGTATAATGAGAGACAGACCTGGACATTTGTGTAGTACC
>NW_019157296.1:0-2509 GCF_002288905.1 Enhydra lutris kenyoni | reverse complement strand
GACAAACCATAAGAGACTCTTACTCTAAAAAAAAAAAAAAAAAAAAAGAGAGAGAGAGAGAGACTCAATCTCAGGAAACAAAATGAAGGTTGCTGGAGGGGATGGGGAGGGAGGGGAAGGGATAGGGTGACTGGGTGATGGACATTGGGGAGGGTATGTGCTATGGTGAGTGCTGTGAAATGTGTAAGCCTGATGATTCACAGATCTGTACCCCTGGGGCAAATAATACATTATATGTTAATAAAATATAAATAAATAAATAAATAAATAAATAAAATAAAATAAAATGGAGCTGATACCCCCTACCTTTGGAGTTGGCAGGGGTTTGGAGAGATATATGTAAGGTACTCGTGGAGATTAAATGAGATAGAGCAGAGCTCAGCACAGGATCAGTGGGATATCTTATTGGAAAGCCAGAAGTCCCAGAAACTTTATAATAGTGAATTCCAAGAAAATCACATGCAATGTCCTGAGACCTCCCTTACTTCAATTAAATGGTTTTTAAAAGTCTTCAATACGGTAGTATTTTCAAATTTGAAAGAATACTACAATAAATGTGCACATATCCTCTGCCTACATTTAAGAATTATCATTTACCACATTTACTTAATCTTTTCTGTTCCTGCTTTGCATTTTCCTTGTCGAAACATTTGAAAATCACTTGCAAACAGCATGAGACCTCATGGACAGTTCAACCTGGACTTCCTCAGGACATCTTCATATGTGACTACAATAACGTTGTCACTCCGAAGAAAATTAACCATGGTTCCATACAATCCTTCTACCATTCTGTCGTCAAAGTAAATATTCACTTTTTTAATAACATCAAAGAAGGTCCAATTACAGGGGTAAAATTAAACTTGAGTAATAGAAATGGCTAAAAAATTAAGTTGGATTAAAATAATTTAAAGTTAAAATGATACAGAAAAGAACATGTTTGACATTTTTTTCTATGGAGCCTCTCTGTTACACTAGATTAGATAAACCGAGGAGCGTTTCTTTTCTTCAATACCCAAACAGATCTATGTAGGGTGCATAAAGTTCATTGATCCTTAAAAAACAAGTAAGAATAACCAACTTCCTTGTGTGACTCTAAATTACAAACTTAAATCCTTAAATTCTAGGCAACAACCCACATCAGGGCACAAAAGCCAACACTCACAGCCTGCTTTATGCCAAAATTCAGCATTCCACCTTCATAATTATAGACAATATCGTGACAAACTTCTCCAAGTGAAGACGGGAATATAAGTCAAGTCGACAGTATGGAACAAAATGGGGTCTTTCCTCCTGTCCCAGAAGCCCCTGGAGTTAAGCATACAATGACATGCATGCCTGGAAAGGGACAGAGCAAATGGGGGAAATGGTTAACATTTCGAAAAACGACCCTGCCACTCATCCCTATCTTCCTGTCATCACTATGTCCCTTGGGTTTTTAGATACAAGAACCCAGGCCAATTTAAACGTAAAGGCTCTGTGTCCCATGATATGAGAAGCCCACAGGATCCCCAGGAAGGCTGGGAGGACCAGACCTGGAATGTGCAAATATTAGGAATGGCATCCAAAATGCACCACAAAATTGGTCTATCCCGTGAAGTTACTGGCTCCACTGGGCACACGTGCCTCTGCCGTTAGGGCTCCTGGGAGTTGCCGTAGCTTCTCAGGCTCCCTGTCCACGCCAGAACAGCTTCTGAGCAGCCCCTGACTCTTCGGATCGGGACTCCTGAGTCCAGGACTCCTGAGTCCGTGCCTCTCCTGAGCAGAGCCCAGCTTCCGGCCGGCCTGCGTCCTGACAACGGGAATGACCGGGAAAGGGTTTTCAGCCGTGGGGTCAGTGCTGCTGCTCTCCGCCATGACCCCAAGGAGAGTCCGTGCCCTGAACGGTGTCTCTGATGTCTCTGGCTGACACCACCTGCGCCCTAGATCCTGGCCCTGGGCCTCACTTCTCTGACAGAGCGGGGGGATAAGGGCTCACATTTTTCCTGTGAACACAAAGCAAACAGTGACGCTGTCCCCAGACCTCCGGCCCCCATCGTCTCTGCACGTTCCTCCTTCCCGGGTGGGAGTGAGGCTCTGGTGCGGTCTCGAGAAGACTCTGTAGCTCTGCCCCCGGGGTTCCACCCGCGCTTCTCCAGGGGCTGCCCAGAGGGACCCCATCACACATCCCAGCGGCGCAAGCCAGTTAATGTCTCAGGGGACAGATTCTGACTGATAAGCAACAGAAGCGGCAAGAATCCAGCTGGCAAACCGCTTGCCACTCTCTTCCTGGAAAAACTGCTCTGAGGGTGTCCTGGAAGGTCTCCCCGGGAACGTCCTGGGGGCTGAGCACCCAGCTGAGTGGTTCTGAGAGGCTCTGGCCGGCTCCATACCACATCTCCCGGGCGGCTTCCCCCTTCCTGCCGCGCGCGGCGGCTTCAGGAAAGTGCTCACAGGGCAGCTGGGTCTGGACTCCGCCCCCTACCGGATGGGCTAAGGCGTGTGGCCGGGGGCGGGGGTGGTGTGTGGCCGG
>NW_019157295.1:0-2509 GCF_002288905.1 Enhydra lutris kenyoni | reverse complement strand
GGAGAGAATTATTGGAAAGAATTTCCCTAATATGGCAAAGGGAACAAGCATCAAAATCCAGGAGGTGCAGAGAACCCCCCTCAAAATCAATAAGAATAGGTCCACACCCCGTCACCTAATAGTAAAATTTACAAGTCTTAGCGACAGAGAAAATCCTAAAAGCGGCCCGGGAAAAGAAGTCTGTAACATACAATGGTAAAAATATTAGATTGGCAGCAGACTTATCCACAGAGACCTGGCAGGCCAGAAAGAACTGGCATGATATATTCAGAGCACTAAACGAGAAAAACATATGGCCAAGAATACTATATCCAGCTAGGCTATCTTTGAAAATAGGAGGAGAGATAAAAGGCTTCCAGGACAAACAAAAACTGAAAGAATTTTCAAACACCAAACCAGCTCTACAGGAAATATTGAAAGGGGTCCTCTAAGCAAAGAGAGACCCTAAAAGTAGTAGATCAGAAAGGAACAGACAATATACAGTAACAGTCACCTTACAGACAATACAATGGCACTAAACTCATATCTCTCAATAGTTACCCTAAATGTTAATGGGTTAAATACCCCAATCAAAAGACACAGGGTATCAGAATGGATAAAAAAACAAACCCCATCAATATGCTGCCTACAAGAAACTCATTTTAGGCCCGAAGACACCTCCAGATTTAAAGGGAGGGGGTGGAAAACAATTTATCATGCTAATGGACATCAGAAGAAGGCTGGGGTGGCAATCCTTATATCAGATCAATTAGACTTTAAGCCAAAGACTATAACAAGGGATGAGGAAGGACACTATATCATACTCAAAGGATCTGTCCAACAAGAAGATCTAACAATTTTAAATATCTATGCCCCTAACGTGGGAGCAGCCAACTATATAAACCAATTAATAACAAAATCAAAGAAACACATCGACAATAATACAATAATAGTAGGGGACTTAACACTCCCCTCACTGAAATGGACAGATCATCCAAGCAAAAGATCAACAAGGAAATCAAGGCCTTAAATGACACACTGGATCGGATGGACATCACAGATATATTCAGAACATTTCATCCCAAAGCAACAGAATACACGTTCTTCTCTAGTGCCCATGGAACATTCTCCAGAATAGATCACATCCTGGGTCACAAATCAGATATCAACTGGTATCAAAAGATTGGGATCATTCCCTGCATATTTTCAGACCACAATGCTCTGAAGCTAGAACTCAATCACAAGAGGAAATTTGGAAAGAACCCAAATACATGGAGACTAAACAGCATCCTTCTAAAGAATGAATGGGTCAACCAAGAAATTAAGGAAGAATTGGAAAAATTCATGGAAACAAATGATAATGAAAACACAACGGTTCAAAATCTGTGGGACACAGCAAAGGCAGTCCTGAGAGGAAAATATATAGTGGCACAAGCCTTTCTCAAGAAACAAGAAAGGTCTCAAATACACAACCTAACCCTACACCTAAAGGAGCTAGAGAAAGGAAAACAAAGAAAGCCTAAACCCAGCAGGAAAAGAGAAATCATAAAGATCAGAGCAGAAATCAATGAAATAGAAACCAAATAAACAATAGAACAAATCAACGAAACTAGGAGCTGGTTCTTTGAAAGAATTAATAAGATTGATAAACCCCTGGCCAGACTTATCAAAAAGAAATGAGAAAGAACCCAAATAAATAAAATCATGTATGAAAGAGGAGAGATCACAACCAACACCAAAGAAATACAAACAATTATAAGAACATATTATGAACAACTCTATGGCAACAAATTGGACAATCTGGAAGAAATGGATGCATTCCTGGAGACACATAAACTACCACAACTGAAGCAGGAAGAAATAGAAAACCTGAACAGACATATAACCAGTAAGGAGATTGAAATAGTCATCAAAAATCTCCAAACAAACAAAAGCCTAGGGCCAGACGGTTTCCCAGGGGAATTCTACCAAACATTTAAAGAAGAATTAATACCTATTCTCCTGAAACTGTTCCAAAAAATAGAAATGGAAGGAAAACTTCCAAACTCATTTTATGAGGCCAGCATCACCTTGATCCCAAAACCAGACAAAGATCCCATCAAAAAAGAGAATCACAGAGCAATATCCTTGATGAACACAGATGCAAAAATTCTCACCAAAATACTAGCCAATAGGATCCAACAGTACATTAAAAAGATTATTCACCATGACCAAGTGGGATTTATTCCAGGGCTGCAAGGTTGGTTCAACATCCACAAATCAATCCATGAGATACAATACATTAATAAAAGAAAGAACAAGAACCATATGATACTCTCCTTGGATGCTGAAAAAGCATTTGACAAAGTACAGCATCCCTTCCTGATCAAAACTCTTCAAAGTGTAGGGATAGAGGGCACATACCTCAATATCATCAAAGCCACCTATGAAAAACCCACCGCAAATATCATTCCCAATGGAGAAAAACTGAAAGCTTTTCTGCTAAGGTCAGGAACACGGCAGGGATGTCCATTATCACCACTGCTATTCA
>NW_019157294.1:0-2509 GCF_002288905.1 Enhydra lutris kenyoni | reverse complement strand
CTAACCCTTGGTGGGGTTGTCCAGGCCACGTGACCCACAACCCCACTCTGGAATCCTTGTTTGGGCGGGACCCCTGACGTGGAAAACAGCACTCTTCCCTTCCCCCAGAAAGACAGCAAACTCTTGGAGCCGGGGTAAAACCCCAAATAGGAAAAAAATCTCATGGACGCATGTAGCAACCCTGTCATTCTGAGACCATCCTAGATATAGAGTCCAGACAGAAAAGCCTCTGCTACTGCACCCAGGCATCCGAATTTCAAATCCTGAGGAGTTGCTTTCAGAGTCTGCAGATCGGGCCTGCCATAACTTCACTCCTAAGTCTTCCCCGAGTTGCTGTCTGAAGACTTGGTTCCCAAAGCCGTGACCACATGCCCTCCAGGATGGCACCTCCAGAACCAAACAGCATCACTGGGACTGCTCTCCCGAGGGAACTCTGCACATCTCAATTGCCCAAACCTTCCAGAATGGGAGAATCGTTCCAGGCACCTGAACCCACACCAATTTCACAGGCTGCTCTGGAAAAAATGCGCAGTCTGACAGACACACCTTCAGCACCTACCTGCAGGAAGAAACGCACGTCAATGGACCTGAGTCTGAAGATTGAACCTGACATGCCCCTAGAACCTCATCCAATACCTAACTTAGGTTTTCAGGTCTCTGTCCCTCAGGCCTGTTCTGGAAAACCAACTTATGGCCCAACGTGAAGCCCCTAGCAATACAATACAATCCCTCTGGTCTCACGAAGGAAAGCTTGCTCTTGAGAATGGGGACCAACCCTCAGCCTAGGAGATTCCTGCATGGCCCCAGAGCCACAGCCACATTCTAAGGTCTCCCTGGACACCAAGCAGCATTGGGACCCGTCAGACTGAGAAACTCTGTCAACTCAGATCACTTGGAACTTCGAACCATAGGCAGCAGATCAAAGCTGCCCTGTTCCTTGGCTGCTCTGGTAACGCGAGGTTGGGTTTCCAGGCATCCATTGGGAGAGCTCTGCTCTCGAATCTTTCCATGTGGGAAACCTCTAAGCTGACTTCCCCTGTCCCGCAGAAGGACACCTTGTGGTTTGGAGCAGCTCACAAGCTCCCGCTTGGATAAGCCTCCATGGCTTCTTGAGGCCACCCGAGCATTCGATGGCCATCATGGATACAAATTCCAGTGTGAGCAGACATCTCACACTCGCCCATCCTCAGGTGGTGGAGATCTTGAAACAGCTGCTGCACATTGGAACTGTCATGCCCTCGGCACAGAACATAACCATAGCTTGTGTTTTCAGATTTCGATCCTCACAAGCTTTGCCAGCAGGCCGTCCACCTTGGGCATTCTGGAGTCACAAAACTGCCTTCTACCTGGCCAACAGAAAGAAGAAATGTCCTACAGGTCTGCCCAAAACCCCAAATGAGCGTCCAACCACACGGCCCTCAAGGGCACCCTGATAACATAGGTCGCCCTGAGAACTAATGCTCTGTGTAACATAGCCCGACCCCCATCTCTTGTCGGCCAGCCGATAGTGGGACCCATATCCTTCTGGTGGGAAATGTCTTGGCCCGAGCCCGTTATTTCCATCAAAGCTGGGTATGCAGGTATCTGACCCCAGAAGGTAGTGCAAAACCCTCTCCTTGTGTGTACCTGAAGCACAACAGAGTACTCCTCCTTCCCCATGGCAGGAAAGTGGATGTTGATATGGTTGTACTACTTTCAGAGTGGGAGCCACCTGCATGTCCCATGAGACCATGACCACTCAGGAGGGGCAACTGGGCCCAAACAGGCATTGTGACTCTTAGCCTGAAACCCCTTTCAAGCACAGCCTGTCAGGGCTGGACCAGGATCCCACCGAGAGAACCTATTGTGCCCCTAGACCCAAACCCTAACCCTTGTTGGGGTTGTCCTGGCCACGTGACCCACAACCCGTCTCTGGAATCCCTGTATGGGCAGGACCCCTGAGATGGAAAAGAGCACTCTTACCTTCCCCCAGAAAAACACCAAACTCTTGGGAGCCTGGCAAAATCCCCAGAAAGGGACAATATCCCATGGACCCATGTGCTCACCCATCCATTCCGAGACCATCCTACGTATATAGTCCAGAGAGAAAAGCCTCTGCTACTGCTACCCAGGCAACCGAATTTCAAATCCTGAGGAGCTGCTTTTAGGGTCTGCACATCGGGCCTGCCATAACCTCGCCCCTAATTCATCCCCGGTTTGCTGTCTGAAGACTTCGTTCCCAAAGCCTTGACCACATGCCCTCCAGGATGGGACTCCCAGAACTACACCGCATCACTGGGCCTGCTCTCCCGAAAACTCTGCCCGTCTCTGTTGCCCAAACATTCCAGAATGGGAGAAACCTGAAAGGCACCTGAACCCACCCCAATTTTATAGGCCGCTCTGGAAAAAAGGCGCAGTATGAGACAACGTCAGCACCTACCTCCAGGAAAACACGCACGTCAATGGGCCTGAGTCCGAAGATTCAACCTGAAATGCCCCTAGGACTTCATCCAAAACCTAGCTTAGGTTT
>NW_019157293.1:0-2510 GCF_002288905.1 Enhydra lutris kenyoni | reverse complement strand
CTAACCATAGACTGCAGGTGCCCCGTGAGGACTTCTCAGGGGGAGTTTCCTCCTGCCTCATGACCTCTGGCCTCCTTATAAGATGCTATAGCAGTATTTGGATACTATGGTGATTATAAAAACATAATACAAATGAGTAAAAATAGAAAATATGGGAGGGACGCCTGGGTGGCTCAGTTGGTTAAGCAGCTGCCTTCGGCTCAGGTCATGATCCTAGCGTCCTGGGATCGAGTCCCACATTGGGCTCCTTGCTCGGCGGGAGCCTGCTTCTCCCTCTGCCTTTCTGTCTGCCTGTGCTCGCTCTCTCTCCCTCTCTCTCTGACAAATAAATAATAAAATCTTTAAAAAAAAAAAAGGAAAAAGAAAATATGGGATGTTTCCAGAAAATTTCTCATAGTAAACTCTTATCCCTTATAACTTGGTAGTAACAACTTGGATGAAACCTTTCTATACTAACTTCTTGGGAGCAGTTTTTCGTTTGTAAATTCAATATTTTTTTTCCTTTCAATTTCATTTTTATATGACAGAGGGGGAAAAAATCCCTTCATCCTGACTACATCCTCTTTCATGCCTTTCTCCCTTCTTATAGTTGTTTTAGGAGTCATTTCAAAGCTCCTACCACTGAAGCCCCATAGTTTCTTATCCTTAATTCTGTAATCCCATGAGAAACATGAATTCTTGTGGTAGCTCTTTCATATACTCATTTGGTCACAAAACCTGTCTGAACTGACCAAAGACTTTACTTAAACCCACTCAGTGGTAATATTCACCCGGCTCATCACAGAAATATGAATGTATTTGACTAAAGGCCTATGGCCCAGAGGCAGCCTGGTGTATGGGCTACATGAGAGATGGCGTATGGATCCTATGGCCTTCCTAAACACCAAAACAAATTCTACTTTTTGAAATATATTTGGCTTCAAGCTTTCAGATAAGGTATGTGGTTTTGTAGAATATTTCTTAGCTGTCTTCATCCCTAGTACAAAGAAACAGACTGTGGTAGCAAATAGAGATTTAAAAAACAAAACAAAACAAAAACAACATGGCGAAGTAGAATAGTTCAGTGAGTTGTGACCCCTGGCCTCTAGCGGAGACTCCCATTCCTCCATGCTTCCAAAGGCCTGGTGCCTCCTCTTCTCTCCCTGGTGACCTCCTCCTCCTCTCCACAGTAACTCCTGAGGACGGAGGCATCAGCTTTCCTCCTCCCGCATCCCCTGGCTTTCTCTAGCCCAGTGCTGACCCCCCCGCAATCTCTGAAGACCCTGCTCTCTGGCCTATAGGACTAGGGTGACTGTAGAAGTCAAATAATAATAGGCTTTGACCCCACCTGCTCATGGAAGGCTCTCCAGATGCAGGTGGGTCACGTGAGTCTCGGGGCAGTTCCGGTGTGCGGTATCTCGCTCAGTGAGTGCCGAGACCCACGCAGGAAAAGGAGGCAGCTCCGTCCCAAATGCATTGCCTCCTGGGGCCCTAAGAGGACAGCGGGGTCCCGAGCAGAAAGGAATGCCCCAGAGGAGTGTTCTGACAAATGCTTGAAAAAGCTTGGATCTGAGCCACCAGACCCCTTCTCTCTCTCTTCTTTCAGCTCCCTCCTGGGATGCCTGTCTCCAGGTCCCTTTGAGCAGTGAGCTGAGCCACCTGGTGGCAGAGATCCGAGCTTTGCGAGGGCAGCTGGAGCAAAGCATCCAGGTGAACAGCTGTCTGCGATTGCAGCTGGAGCAGCAGTTGGATGGCGGGGGGAGCAAAGCCAGCCTCAGCCCCTCCTCCGCCCACCAGGAGGACCCTGGAAACAAGCAACTGCTCCTCCAAGGTAGGAAGGCAGGGGGACCAGGAAGCCCGTGGCCAGTGGGGCAGTGGCCAGGATGTCTGTGGTGGAAGGGATCTTCCCTCTTCCACACTCCTTAGGGTCCAGGTGAAATCCGAATCGTTTCAATCTCCAGTCTTGGGTGAGAGGGTGGGATTGAGGGTCCCAGCTGGCTCAGGCCCCAGATTCTGAGTTTGCAGGTACAGGAAAGGAAAGGAAAGGGGCTCTGGGGCCACTCTAGTGTTTCCTATAGCCCTTTTCACTTCATGAAAAAATAAACCCGAGATGCCATCAAATTGGTTGATTCTGTTGCACACTCTATTGGCAGAGAATAGCCATGCAATCTTGATCTTTCTTTTTCCAAAGGAAACCAACCATTGGGTCTTCTTGACCTAAAAGAGAATTTGATAATAAATAAAAATGAAACTTGAAGGGAAACATTTTGTGTATATGGCAGGTATTCTGTACATTCACTTGAAATACTAACCCGATCCCTAGCAAGTAAGCTGAAGTGTACCAAATGGCTTGTAAATCAGACACTAAACATTTAGGAGAACCTGGGTGGCTCAGGCAGTTGAGCATCTGACTTGATCTTGGCTCAGGTCTTGATCTCAGGGTTGTGGTTTCAAGCCTTGTGTTGGGCTCCACGCTAGCCATGGAGATTCCTTAAAAAAGAATAGGGAAAGAAACTAAACCCTTCACTGGA
>NW_019157292.1:0-2511 GCF_002288905.1 Enhydra lutris kenyoni | reverse complement strand
AGGTCCTTGTGAAGATGACCTAAGATAATCCACATGAAGAGGTGCCTGGGTGGCTCAGTCTGTTAAAGTGGCTGCCTTCAGCTCAGGTGGGATCCCAGGGTCCTGGGACCAAACCCTGTATTTGGATCCCTGCTCAGTGGGGAGTTGGCTTGTCCTTCTCCCTCTGCCCCTACCCCTGCTCCACCCTGCTTGTGTCTACACTCTCTCCCTCTCAAATAAACAAATGAAATCTTGAAAAAAAGATGATCTATGTGAAAATGCCTGTTTTTAACATATACAAATTATAATATTTATAATATTTAGTTGAATCTAAATGATGTTTCATGTTTGAGTACTTCTTACAAAGATACACTGTTTAATATCTGCAAGGAAAAGCCAAAATTTTTGTACCGTTTTTCTGTATCAGTGGTTGATGGACTAAAAATAGTTGTCCAATATAAAGGCAAATTACCTGTTGACATCTGCAAAATTCCTTAAATCTTTAAAATCTTGTCCATATGTCCTCTCACTCCCCAGCATGGTGACAGAAATTTTAATTTAATGCTTCTAGTCATTGATTTTCTACAACTGACCATCCTCCAGAATTTCCTTACGTGGACTTTTAAAAATGTGTTATATTAAGATTTGTAATAAATTAAAATTAATTTTCCTTAAAATTATTTGAGAATTTTATTTTGCATTTGCCACTCATTCCATCTCATTAAACATCACTATCTAATATCTACCTCCAAATAGCTAATAGTATTTTTAACATTTGTACCACAATAAACTTTGATGGTTTAATAGTTTTAAAAGTATACTGTGATGTTTAGCTGTACTGTTATTGCATATATAATCAGGATTTGGTAAAGCATATCAAATATACACAAATGTACTTTTTTACCTAGCAAGATTCAATTTATCTGAGGTAGGCTGTTTTATATAGAAATATCTCACACATATAGGAATATGTTTTCTTCTTTTATGGATTAATATTTCCAAAAAGAGATACCTTATTTGACAAATTTTCTGAAACAAACTAGGACCTCCTACAAAACTGAGGTGGTCGAAAAGACAAAATATTACTAAGTCACCAACAATACTATGGTTTTATTCCCTGGAATCTGGAGATTAAGAAAAAAATACACTGTACTCTAAGCTATGTTAGGTTGGGATTATTATCCTAATACTGTAAAGAAAATTTTCATTAAGTCATGGATTTTTATATGTGAAGTACAAGCAGAGAATTATCTTTAGGAAATGAGAGAAAAATGCAACTACTTTTCAAATGTAACCTTGACATTCTGGAAAGTGCAGTCATGGATCTGTCCCCATGGAGACAAATATTTTACACTTTGTTTCTGCACCAAAATTCAGCATATTATACCCAGATTTGATCTAGTCTCCATGGTCTTTCTTAGGAGGGTTATATGCTTATAAAGATGTGTCCCAATGAACAGCAAAAATTCACTGAATGTTTCTGTTCTCCACCCTTTCAATTGACACTGACAGTAATCCTTTTTTTTCCCTAAGCCTCAGGTTTTTCAAGATAAAAATTGGTTTTTATGCAGTAAAATAGATGATTCAGTCAAAAGAAAAAGTGTGTGAGAACTTCAAAGCAATCACAATCCCTGGGACTGAGAATTAGACCTGATGGCCCCATTCTCCCAGTAGGACACACTTAACAGAAATCAACATTACTTACAAACATCCAGAGTTTGCCTTCATTTTACCCATTATTAATGATAAATGGAAGGAAGGTTTAGAGTCACTAAAATCCACTGCCATGTAGGTCATTATTTTCTTTTTTTCTCCTCTTTGCATTGAGATAATCTATGCAAAAGTGCTTCACCTGGTACCTAAAATAAATTAGTTATCCAATAATGTGTTCATTTTGGTCTTTTGTTTTGTTTCATTCATTTTTCCCTTTACACCTTGAAAAGATACTAATTAAGAAATTTTAATCAATACAGTCAAACAGCAGACATCCTGTTTATTATCTGTAGAACTTTCCAAATCTCTAGAACAAAAACAAAACTTTTTAATGAATCTTATCATTGACAAGTTCTTACTGGTAATTTCGTATGTGTGACTCATTAAAATTTTGCCTCTATGTATGCTGAGGAATAGGAGAACTTAGATTTTTGTCACTATGCCAATGTGCTTGACTTAAGCATTCTCTCTTCTTATATTTCAATGTTGTTGTCTATCATGGGGTCTGAGTACCTGGCCTTTGAAAGCACTATAGAACTTGCTTTCAATGCAAACACAGTAATTTCACTTCAACACCATATCACAATATATCTAAACAGCAAAATCACATAGTTAACCCAATCTAATTCAATCACTTACTCATTTCAGGGTTTTATTTTTTCTTAATCACTTTATATTTGTACTGTCCACATGGAATTTTGCCTTTATGTACCTCCATTTCCATAGTAGGCATATCAAACATTATGAACACAGTTCACTTACAAAGGCAAAAACTTTATGATAATTCATTTCATGCATTACTGTTTTTAACCTAATTGA
>NW_019157291.1:0-2517 GCF_002288905.1 Enhydra lutris kenyoni | reverse complement strand
TATTTGGACCTCTGTCAAACCCTCTGGGTAGGATAATAGTGAAGGGCTCCTGAGCCCCCCCCCCGCCCCCCCGCATTCCAAGGTCTCCATGGACACAAACCCACATTAACCCCAAATCCTAAGGAGAGTACATTTCAACTCATGCCCCTGGGTAGGTCGCCACAGAGCCAGCAGATCGAAACTGCCTTGTCGTTAGGAGCCAATGGGATTAGGAGGTGAGGTGTCCAGGTATCCATCCTTAGAACCTGCTCTTAAGGCTTTCTGTATGCAGCATCCTGGAGCCATCCACCAGGACTGGACTGTCCCGCAGAAGGAAACCTTGCAGTTTGGAGCATCTCACAACCCCCAGCATGGGAAACCCTCCATGGCCTCATGAGGCACCCCCCCTTCAAGAAGGGGCCATCATGGACACAACCTCCAGCCTGAGCCAATGTCTGATAATCGCCCTGACTTCAGATGCAGGAGATCTCAATTCAGCCTCTGCAGAGCGGGCCTGCCGTGCCCTCGGCCATAAAACTAACTGTAGCTTGTGTTTTCAGACTTCCGTCCTCACACACCTGGCCCACAGGCCCTCCAGATTGGGAACTCTGAAGTCACAATGAACACTCTCCCTGCCCACCAGAAAAAAAACAAAACAAAACAAAACAAAAACGCTGACCTATGGGACTTCCACGACACCCCCATAGAGGATCAACGTGCACGGCCCTCAAACGTACCTCAATTTCACGGGCTTCCCTGGGCACTAATGCTTTGTCGAACACAGCCTGAGGCCAGATCTCCTGACAGACACCCAGAGAGCTAGCCGCACACCAAGAACATCCGACCCACCATGACCTTAAGTCGTCATCACTTTGCAAGGTAGGTTTTCAGGCATCTGAACCTAGATCTTATCTCCAATAGTTTCACAGGGTGGAACCTGATGCACAAATCAGAACCCCTCCTTCCCCATGGCAGGAAACCTTGCTGTAGACATGTTGTCAAACCTTCAGGGTAGGAGAAACCTGCATGGCCCTTGAGGACAGGACCAAACTTGAGTGCCGCCTTTGGCAGAAACATGCATTGTGACCGTCAGTGTGAGAGCCCCGTGTTCAAGAAAGGCCTCTTAGTGTCTGGAAAAAGAGCCCGCATATGGCGCTTGCCATCCGCCTAGGCCACAATCCTATCCAGTGGTCGGGTTTGGCAGTCGCTCATACCGAGGGCTCTGCTCTGGAATCTCTCCTTAGGAGGGACACATGAGGCAGTAACAGGACTCCCTTCCCACATAATGACCCAAAGTCTTGGGTGCTGCACCAAATCCTCAGAGGGGGAGACTCGTCCATGGCCCATGAGGCCACCCCGACATTCCACAGCCATCCTTGACACAAATCCAGAGACAAAAGTCTGAGCGACCGCCTCCCACTCGCCCTTCTTTCATCTCCTGAGGAGCTCCCCTCACGTTTCATAGATGGGGCCTGCCACACCCTAGGCCCCAAAACTAAGCCGAGTTTGTATTTCAGATTTCTGTCCCCACAGCCCTGGCCCACACACCCTCCATGCTGGGACCTCTGGAGCCACACTGCAGGACTGTTCCTGCTGTCTCCAAGGAAACTGTGCCCATTCCATTGGCACAACCCTACAGTTTAGGAGAAACCTCCAAAGCCCCCGAGGCCATCCCAATTGTGGAGGCCACCGTGGACAAAGACGTGCATTCTGACAAATGCTGAGCCACTACCTCCACTCAGACATGCACACAGATGTCCCCAGAGACAGGAGATTGAATGGGACAGGCCCATCGACCCTACTCTGGAGCCTAGCTTTGGTTTCCAGGCGTCTCTCCTTAGAGCCCTGGTTTCGAATACCAGCACATGGGGGGTTCCTGAGAAAACAGAACACCAAACAGAACAGAACAAACAGAACACCAATGGAACACTTCTCGTCTCGACATGGGAAGCTTGCTCTTTGGAGCTGTGTCCAACCCTCTGGGTAGGAGAATCCTACAGGGCCCCTGAGTCATCGCCACATCCAAAGTCTCCATGAACAATAACGCACAGTAGGACCCATCCTCAGGAGAGTCCATTTCAACTCAGGCCCCTGAGTAACTCGCCCCAGAGCCAGCAGATCGAACCTGCCTTGTCACTAGGAGCCAATGGGAATGAGAGGTTGGGTGTCCAAGTATCCATCCTTTGAGCCCTACTCTCAAGTCTTTCTGTAAGGGGCATCCTAGCGCCATCCAACAAGACTCATCACTCCCGCTGTAGGAAACCTTGCGGTTTGGAGCAGCCCCCAACCACCAGCGTGGGAAAACCTCCCTGGCTTCATGAGGAACCCCCTTCATAAAGGGGCCATAATGGACGCAAACTTCAGCCTGAGCCAACGTCTGATACTCGCCCTGCCTTCAGATGCAGGAGATCTTGATTCAGCCTCTGCAGAGTGGGCCTGTTGTGCCCTCGGCCCCAAACGGAACATTAGCTTGTGTTTTCAGCCTTCCATTCACATACTCATGGCACACAAGCCCTCCAGATTGGGAATTCTGGAGCC
>NW_019157290.1:0-2517 GCF_002288905.1 Enhydra lutris kenyoni | reverse complement strand
GAAGCTGAATCGAGATCTCCTGAATTTGAAGTCAGGGTGAGGATTAGCTGTCAGCTCATGCTGGACTTTATGTCCATGAATGCCCCTTCATGAAGCGCAGGAGAACCTCATGAGGCCATGGAGGTTTTCCCACGCTGGAAGTTGTGAGATGCTCCAAACCTAAGGAATCCTTCTGCGTCACTATCGAGTCCTGTTGGATGGCTGCAGGATGCCCCATACAGAAAGACTCGAGAGCATGGTTCTAAGGATGGATGCCTGGGCGCACAAGCACGCATTCCCATCTTCTCATAGGAAAAAAGCAGGTTCGATTTGCTAGCTCTGGGGGAGCAAACCAGGGGACTGGGTTGAAATGGACTCTCCAGAGGTTGGGTCATAATGTGGATTTGTGTGTTGGGGACCTTGGAATATGGCGGTGGCTCAGGGTCCTTGAAGATTTCTGCTACCCAGAGGGTTTGACAGAGCTCCAAAGAGCAAGATACCCATGTGGACGCTAGAGGTGTTCTGATTGGTGCCTCAGAAAAACCCCATATGTTGGAACTGGAAACCAGGTTTCTGAGGAGAGATGCCTGGAAACCAACGCAAGGGTCCAGATTAGGGACTTGTGGCCTGTCGGGCACCATCTATTGTGTCTGGGGACATCTGTCTGCTTCTCTGAGTAGAGGTAGTTTCTCAGCTTGTGTTCGAAAGCCCATATAGACCATGGCACCTGACAGGTTTGGGATGGCCTCGAGGATCTTGCAGGTTTCTCCTACTCTGTAGGTTTGTGGCCACTGGAATGGTAAGAGTTTCCTTGGATAGGGCAGGCAGAGTCCTGTGGTGTGGCTCCAGGGTCCCCGCCTGGAGGTTGTGAGGGCCAGGACTCTGGGTACAGAATTGTGAAAACAAAGTCTTGCTTAGGTTTGGGGCTGAAGGTATGGCAGTGGCGATGAACAGACCCTGAGGGCAGCTCGTCAGGATATGAATGAAGGGCGAGTTTGAGGAGATTGCTCAGGCTTAAGACTCTGGATTTTGTGTCAAGGATGGCCGTGGAATTTAGGGGAAGTCACATGGGCCATGGATGAGTCTCCCTCTCTGGGAAATTTGCCCCATTCCCAAGAGTTTGGGGTGATTTTGTGGTAAGAGAGGAGTCCTCTTTTCTTCCATAAGTGTCCCTCCCAAGGCTGGATGCCAGAGTCGAGCCCTGGCTACGGGGGATGGGAAAACCCGAGCTCTGCTTGGGATTGGGAGCCAATGGGCATGGCAAGAACCATATGCGGGCTCTTGGACCAGCCACGGAGAGGCCTTCCTCAGCTCACGCTGAGGATCACAATGCGAGGTTTTGCCCATGGCAGCCCTCAAGCACAAGCGTGGCCTCATGGCCATGCTGGTTTATCATATGCTGAGGTTGGACACCATGCCAATAGCAAGTTTTCTTGCCATGGGGATGGAAGAGTTCTGATTTCAAAATCAGATTCACTCGTGCAGTGATTGTAGATAAGGTCTAAGTTCTGAAGCCAGAAAACCTAGCTTGGAAAAAAATGGGGAACTAAGGCCATGGCTTATACGATGTGCTCTGTATGTGGCCATTTGTCTGGTGTAGATCAGGATGTTCGGGATCAGGCTGTTTCAGTCATAACAATAGTGCCCTTGGCAGACTCTATAATTTTGGTGCAGTTGAGTGGAGTGCAAGTTGATACACTTTAGTGGTTCTGAGCAGTCCCATTTGGCAAAGTTTTTCTTCTGATGGGCAGGCTGAGGGCAGGGTTGTGGCTGTGGCTCCGGAATACCCAATCAGAGGGCTTATGGCCCAGGAGCGTGGGGATGGATATGTGAACCCAAGCTAGGGTTAAGTTCTGGGGAGATGACAAGGCTGGCCCACTCTTCAGAAGCTAAATCGAGATCTCCTGAATTTGTAGTAAGGGCGAGGATTAGACGTCAGCTCAATTAGGACTTTATTTCCATGAAGTCCCCTCATGAAGTGCGGGAGAACCTCATGAGGCCATGGAGGTTTTCACACGCTGGTAGTTGTGAGATGCTTCAGACCGCTAGGATTCCATCTGTGGCACTATCGAGTCCTGTTGGATGGCTACAGGTTGCCCCATACAGAAAAACTCGAGAGCATGGTTCTAAGGATGGATGCCTGGGCGACCAACCTCGTATTCCCATTGTCTCATAGCGACAAAGCTGTTTCGATTTGGTAGCTCTGGCGGAGCAAACCAGGGGGGCTGGGTTGAAAAGGACTCTCCTGAGGAAAGGTCATAATATGGGTTTCTGTCCATGGTGAGCTTGGAATATGGCTGTGGCTAACGGTCCCTGAAGGATTCTCCTACCGGTGGATTTGACAGAGAGCCAAAGGGCAATTTTCCGATTGGACGTGAGAGGTGTTCTGATTGGTGCCTCAGAAAACCCCCATAATCTGGAACAGGAAACCAGGCTTCTGAGGAGAGATGCCTGGAAACCAATGCAAGGGTTCAGATTAGGGACTTGTGGCCTGTCCTGCACCATCTATTGTCTCTGGGGATATCCGTCTGCTTCTCT
>NW_019157289.1:0-2517 GCF_002288905.1 Enhydra lutris kenyoni | reverse complement strand
AAAAAAAAAAAAAAAAAAAAAAAAAAGAATTAATTAAAAGTAGAAAGACATCTATTTTAGAAAGATATGCTTTTTCATAAAACTGCCAAATGAACAATACCATCCTTAAGAAACAAAAAATGTGCTTCTCATTGTGCTTATTTAGGATGAATAATCAATTAAATAACACTGCTTTTAAAATGCAGATGTCCCCTGTGATATTATAACCAAACATTCACAAAATTTTATTTCTAAAGTCATTATGACACAAAAAGGGGAAATACATACTTAATTATGATATTAGTAATAATAGAAAGAGTATAGGAAATAAATGTGTATCCTGAAGTAATTTGGAAACCAGATATTTCTGGTCCAGAAAATTTGGCTTTTAAACAGGATTATCCCAGTAGATCTCTTCTAAGTCAATTACTTTTTGATTTTTACAGTTCTATCAAACAAAACAAGCATAACCAAATTACTGAGTATAACTGCATTTATAAATAGTATTCACAAAGTTTTAATTGGATAAATTTGAAAGTTGTAGAATGTTTAAGTTTATATAAATGTATATTATGTATAATATATTTAAATATACATAAACATATAAATTTATAATTTATCAGTGATGGAATCAAAATATTAGCATAGGAAATTTTGGAGGTGTTTAATGGAAATTCAAGATTGATAACATCATGCTGGTTTACAGAAATTAAACCATTTTAGAAGAGTTTAAAATGATGTTCTCATGCTGAAAGTTGTAATTGTGCAGATAAGTACTGTTACAACACTCATGGTTCCCTGCTTTGTTCTCAGTGTTTCCTGTTAATCTTTCTGTTAACCATTTTGATGATTCTTTTTATTGATTATGTCAAAAATTACTATCCTTAAACCTCTTGCATTTTCCCTAAATGCAAGAAACCTTAATCTGACACTCAGAATGGATTATTGAAGTTGGTCTTCCAGCACTGAGCAAATCTTAACTTGTATTATTTTCATAGCAGGACTCGTGGCTTCCTGCCTGGCTTTCGTATGCCCATCTCTCTAGAAATAGTGTCTGGTAAAAAAAAAAAAAAAAAAAAAAAAGTACTCAGGAAGGATCATTAATGATTATCCTCAATGCATTGAGCAAATCTGTACTTGACATTGTATTAAGTTCAAGCTAATAGCTGCTCCCTTGGCCTTTATATGAGCAATATGATATATCAGGTGGATCTGCAAACAAAGGAATGCCCATCATAGGGATACCATAGTAACTGGCCTCATAGATGCAGTTGGTTCCACAGTGAGTTATAAAAGCTTTGGTTTTTGGATGATCTAGGATTGAGTGAATTTCACTAAAATTAGTAATTATGTCTTTAAATCACCACAGTAAGGGCCCCAGTGAACCCTTGCACCACAGTGGGAGAGCTACCTCAGGGTTCTCTCCAGCAGACCTGTGGTCACCCTCCTGAGTAGCTCGATTCAGACTAGATAATGCTCTTGGTGAAGACATGTTTGCCCAGAATTGTTTCAGAGTCGTTCTGTCGTGTCCCTGATCGATGCGAATTAAAAATATGTATATTACTTACTATGCTAGAATAACTCCACGCTGTTCAGTGTACTCTCCTTCCAAAGGGGGAAAAATGTAGAGGAGCAAAAGTTTCCTGGATACCTAATCAAAACCATATGCTTTTTTTTTTTGAAAACCATATGCTTATCCTTTTCTCCCACCCCTCCTGTCCATCCGTCTGTCTGTCCCTTCCTCCTTTCCTTCCATTCTTCCTTTTCTTTAAATTGATTATTCTTTTTTTCTCTGGAACATAATGATCTAGCTTTCCCAATATAAAAATATACTTTCTCATCCTAATCATTGTCACAAAACTTCTTTTCAAAATTATTTTTAGAGAAAAAGGAAACAGTTTGCAAACCTCAGGGGTCTTGTAGACTGTTTTGTAGAACATTCTTCAAAAGTATAATTCCCCCCGATGGCATTAATTTCAATATGATACTGAACTTTCTTATGACTCACATAGTGTGTCCTGGTGTAGTGTAATTCCAGTGACTGTAGCAACAGTTAAGATTACCTAAACTGTTTTGTTTCATTGGCCTAAAATGAAAATTTTAGTGTTTTGTTTGATTGGCCTGAAACTCCTTCATCCATGCTGTGGAAGATGGTCCCCTATAGTATTACACTAATCTATTCTCTACAGATTAATCACTGATACAGACTAGTTGTTCTCATTCCCTGATATCCTTGTGAAAAGAAGCTTATTGCAAGAAAATTTGCAAAAGTATAAAAAATTGCAAAAAAGGAAGTAAGTTTTAATCATGCTATCTGGAGATATGCCTGGTTTAAAATGTTTTTTTTTTTTTTAAAGATTTATTTATTTATTTGACAGATCACAAGCAGGCAGAGAGGCAGGCAGAGAGAGAGAGAGAGAGGAAGGCAGGCTCCCTGCTGAGCAGAGAGCCTGACGCGAGGCTCGATCCCAGGACCCCGGGACCATGACCTGAGCCGAAGGCAGAGGCTTCAACCCACTGAGCCACCCAGGTGCCCTG
>NW_019157288.1:0-2517 GCF_002288905.1 Enhydra lutris kenyoni | reverse complement strand
GAGGGAACTCTGCACATCTCAGTTGCCCAAACCTTTCAGAATGGGAGAAAACTTCAAGGTATCTGAACCCAAACCAATTTCATAGACTGCTGTGGAAAAAATGCGCAGTCTGACTGTAACACCTTCAGCACCTACCTGCAGGAAGAAACGACACGTCAAAGGACCTGATCTGAAGATTGAACCTGACATGCCCCTAGAACCTCATCCAAAGCCTAGCTTAGTTTTTCAGGCCTCTGTCACTCCTTCCTGTTCTGGAAAACCAACATATGGCCCAAAGTGGGGTCCCTGAGCCATACAGTAGAACCCCTCTGGTCCCGAGAAGGAAACTTTGCTCTTGGGAACGGGGTCCCACCCACAGGCTACGAGGTTCCTGCATGGCCCCAGAGCTACCGCCACATTCTACCGTCTCCCTGGACACCAAGCAGCATTGTGACCCGTCAGACTGAGAACCTCCGTCAACTCAGATCCCTTGGAACTGCGAAGCAGAGCCACTGGATCAAAACTGCCCTGTTCCTAGGCATCAGTGGTAACGGAGGTGGAGTTTCCAGGCATCCATTCGGAGAGCTCTGCTATCGAATCTTTCCAAATGGGGACCCGGGGCCCTCTAACTGGACTTCCTCTGTCCCGCTGAAGGACACCTTGCTGTTTGGAGCAGCTCACAAGCCCAAGCTTGGAAAGCCGCCAAGGCTTTTGAGGCCACACGAGCATTCGTTGGCCATCATGGATACAAATTCCAGCGTGAGCAGACATCTCACACTCGAATGTCCTCAGGTGCTTGAGATATCGAAACAGACGCTGCACATTGGAACTGTTATGGCCTCGGCACTGAACATAAGCATAGCTTGTTTCCTGACTTCCATCCTCACACACCTTGCCAGCAGGCCATCCATATTGGGAATTCTGGAAAAACAAAGCTGCCTTCTGCCTGCCCATCAGAAGGAAGAAATGCCCTACGGGTCGGCCCAGTACCCCCAGATGAGGGTCCAGCAGCATGGCCCTCAAGGGCACCCTGTTATCACAGGCTGCCCTGTGAAATGATGCTCTGTCTGACACAGCCCGATCCCCGACCTCCTGTCAGCCAGACATACAGCGCGACCCATATGCTGCAGGTTGGCTCTGTCTTGGTCAGAGCCCGTCATCTCTTGCGAACCTGTGTATGCAGGTATCTGACCCCAGAAGGTAGCGCAAATTCCTGCCTATGGGGGAACCTGAATCACAGTAGAGTACTCCTCCTTCCTCATGGCAGGTATATGGATGTTTAGATGGTTGTACTACTCTTAGTTGGAGCCAACTACATGGCCCATGAGACCATGCCCACTCAGGAGGGGCAGGTGGGCACAAGCAGGCCTTGACCCTCAGCCTGAGAACCCTTTAAAGCACACCCTGTTCGGGGCTGGACCAGGAAGCCAGAGAGCAGGCCTCTCGTGCCTCTTAGCCCAAATCCGAACCCTTGGTGGTGTTGTCCAGGCCACGTGACCCACAACCCCACTCTGGAAAGCTTGTCTGTGCGGGACCCCTGACGTGGAAAACAGCACTCTTCCCTTCCCCCAGAAAGACAGCAAACTCTTGGGAGCCGGGGAAAAACCCCAGATTGGTAGAACCTCCATTAGACCCATGTAGCAACCCTATCATTTTGAGGTCATCCTGGATATAGAGTCCAGACAGAAAAGCCTCTGCTACTGCTCCCAGGCATCCGAATTTCAAATCCTGAGGTGCTGCTTTCAAGGTCTGCAGCTCGGTCCTGCCATAACTTCGCTCCTAAGTCTTCCCCGAGTTGCTGTCTGAAGACTTGGTTCCCAAAGCCGTGACCACATGCCCTCCAGGATGAGACCTCCAGAACCAAACAGCATCACTGGGCCTGCTCTCCCGAGGGAACTCTGCACATCTCAGAAGCCCAAGCCTTCCAGAATGGGAGAAACCTTCAAGGCACCTGAACCCACACCAATTTCATAGGCTGCTCTGGAAAAAATGCGCAGTCTGACTGACACACCTTCAGCACCTACCTGCAGGAGAAACGCACATCAATGGACCTGAGTCTGAAGATTGAACCTGACATGCCCCTAGAACCTCATGCAAAACCTAGCTTAGGTATTCAGGCCTCTGTCCCTAAGGCCTGTTCTGGAAAACCAACTTATGGCCCAAAGTGTTGCCCCTAGCCAGGCAATAGAATCCCTCTGGTCTCGAGAAGGAAACTTTGCTCTTGAGAACGGGGACCAACCCTCAGCCTAGGAGATTCCTGCATGGCCCCAGAGCCACAGCCACATTCTAAGGTCTCCCTGGACACCAAGCAGCATTGTGAACCGTCAGACTGAGAACCTCTGTCAACTCGGATCCCTTGGAACTTCGAACCAGAGGCAGCGGATCAAAGCTGCCCTGTTCCTTGGCTGCTGTGGTAACGCGAGTTGGGGTTTCCAGGGAATCTTTCCAAGTGGGAGACCTCTAAGCTAACTTCCCCTGTCCCGCAGAAGGACACCTTGTGGTTTGGAGCAACTTACAAGCTCCAGCTTGGATAAGCCT
>NW_019157287.1:0-2518 GCF_002288905.1 Enhydra lutris kenyoni | reverse complement strand
CAGCCCAGCTCGGCCCAGCTCATCCCAGCTCAGCCCAGATCAGCCCAGCTCATCCCAGCTCAGCCCAGCCCAGCCCAGCTCAGCTCAGCTCAGCCCAGCTCAGTCCAGCCCAGCCCAGCTCAGCCCAGTTCAGCTCAGCTCATCCCAGCTCAGTCCAGCTCATCCCAGCCCAGCTCAGCCCAGCCCAGCACAGGCCAGCCCAGCCCAGCTCAGCTCAGTCCAGCTCAGCACAGCACAGACCAGCCCAGTCTAGTGTAGCCCACAGCAGCCTTAATTGTACTTATTCTGGTTTTCTGCTCTGTGATATCTATGGCCTCCAGGCCAACCTTCCTTTCTTCCTCTGGTCTGTCTTGGTGCTTATTCTCCATCCTCCGGGGCCTAGCCGGGTTCGTTCAAGACGGCCTGACTGATGAGACGAGGTCTGAACCGTATTCAGACCCACCTGCTCGAGGTTGCCTGGGGTCCATCGCATCTGAGAGGCCAGGCCTCCTTCTGCCCGGTGGCCCTGTGCTGCATGTCCATGGGCCCGCCTCCCTGGAGGACTGGAGGGAGGATAGAGGCCACAGCCTGCCGTATGCCGGCCTGATGGCTGTGTGGTCTCAGCAGCCCCCTGCCCTGCCCTGGGGTGCTTGCCGCTGCGGGAGCTGAGGCTGTGAGGGGTGGGCTTGAGGGATTGTGTGACTCTGTCTGGCCCACGGTTGGGGTCACTTGCCCACTTCCTGTCCCACCAGCGGTGGCAGCTCCCCTCCACGTCATGTCTGGTCTGTGGTCTGGCTGTGGTGGGGCCAGGTGTATGTGGCCTGACCTGTGCGACCCCCAGGAGCCTGGCTCTGGTCTGAGGCCGTGTGGGTGGGAGGCGGGAGCCCTGGTGGAGGTCGGGCTCCATGTGGCTGTCTGGTGACCGAGACGCAAGGAAGCAAAGGCTGACATGGACACAGAGAGGTGTTCAGGGACACCGAGGTAGAGACGGTCTGGGAGGTGGAGATGGGGCAGGGATGGGGCCCGGAGGGACAGGGCTCGCCCAGTGATCCTGGTGAACCAGCCAGCCTCAGCGGGGTGTGAGGGTGAGGAGCCATGCCAGCACGGCCACAGCCAGGAGCTGCCCTTCCTCAGCCAGCGCTCGTGTGGCCGGGGCCCATCGTCCAGCTGGGGAGGGGCTGGGTGCTGTGCCTGATGGGGCTGGAGCCTGGGTGGGGGAGCTGAGGGGCCGCCTGTGCGCACCCTCCAGCCCAGGGCTCTCGGGCTGCGTCCCTGTTGCCGGCCCCCCGGCACCCTGCCTGGCCCTCCCGGCTGCTGTCCTGGGTCCTTCACTGGATCCTGCGCGTCCTCAAGCACAGATGGATGTGGATGAGCCCATGGCCCGCCCCCCGGGGAAGGACACCACCAGGGGGAGCGGTAGCAAGCGTCAGTCTGAAAGCACGTGTCTCCCGAGCACGCTTCCTCCTGGGCGCTGGGGCGGCGGCCGGGAGAGCAGGAGATGGACGCAGGGAGCGGGGCCCGGGGGTGGAGCCCTGGGGCCCCTGCGTTGTCACCGGTGAGGGACAGTCCTCCCGGAGCCGCAAGTCTCTTGTCCCTTCCACCCCCGCGTACCCCGTGAAAACACCACTGCCTGCGCTGCAGGTGTCTGTGCCTGGAGCCTGCTGCAGGGTCTGCCCGACACCCCTGCACTCGGCATCCTCTGGGGTCCCAGCACTGGACCCCCCACGGCGATCGCCGTCCCCGGGTGATCTGAACTGGGGTGCGCAGCACCCAGAGGTCGGGCAGGCGCGGTGGGACACCTTCTCCCCCAGCCTTCCTGTCCCCAGCCCAGACCCTGGCATGTGGGCATTGTGGGCACACACGGCCCAGAACACAGGCCACAGGAGGTGTCCTTTGGGCTGAGATGCGACGTCAGGGTACTGGCCACCTGCCTGCAGCAGTGAGTGGAAAGAGCTGGGACTCGGGGGGCGCCTGGGTGACTCAGTGGGTTCAGCCTCTGCCTTCGGCTCAGGTCATGATCTCAGGGTCCTGGGATGGAGCCCCGCATCGGGCTCTCTGCTCAGCGGGGAGCCTGCTTCCTCCTCCCTCTCTGCCTGCCTCTCTGCCTGCTTGTGATCTCTGTCTGTCAAATGAATAAATAAAACCTTTAAAAAAAAAAAAAAAAGAGCTGGGGCTCAGGAGAGAGGCCGCCTCGTGCTCTGCTGAGAGGGACCCGCGCCTTCCGCGGACCGGGACCTGGCAGGACGGTCCTACTCGGAGTGGAAAGAGCCAGGAGTCCTGTCATTCAGCTTGGCTGAGGCCTGCTGGCTGGGTGTGCAAGTGTCCTGGGGCTGCCGACAAGGACCACAGGCTCAGGGCCAGAGAACAACGGAAATGGAAACCTCCTTCCACAGCTCCGGAGCCGAGGCCTGAGGTCCCCAGGGTTGGGGCCGCCACCCCTCCAGGTTCCAGGAAAGGCTCTTCCTGCGTCTTCCAGCTCCTGAGGGCCCCAGGCGCCCCTGGGCTCGTGGCCCCGTCCCTCCCAGCCCCGCCCCCACCA
>NW_019157286.1:0-2519 GCF_002288905.1 Enhydra lutris kenyoni | reverse complement strand
GGGGGGGGGGGGGGGGGGGGGGGGGGGGGGGGGGGGGCAGCACCAGCGGTACCGCCGCTGTCTAGTGCTGCCCCCAGCTCTCTCTGAGCTCTGCTGTGCGCCCGACCGCCCTCGCCGCCGCCAGACAGCTGCTTCTCAGACTCCGTGGCTGGTTCCTGCTGCCCTCCCCGGTCCTCCGAGGTTTGGAAGGATGAGCTCAGGGCTCCGTTCTGGGCTCCCTCTGGAGGGCCCAGCAAGCCCTCGGCTGTCAAGGCCACCCGTGCACCACTGACATTTACAACAAGGGGCCAGACCACACTGCGGACCCCCGGCTCACATACGGACAGAAGGGCTCCCCACCTCACAAGAGACCTCCAGTTCCTGTCCCCCAACCTCCTGTCTTCCTCAGCTGTGGTTGTTACAAAAAGTACCACAGACTGGGTGCCTCATAAACAATAGAAATTTATTTCCCACAGGTCTGGAAGCAGGAAGTCCCATGGGGGCCAGCATGGGCAGGTTCTGGTGAGACCCTCTTCCCGGTTGCCTTCCGCTAACTTCTCAGTGTGTGCTCATGGGCTAGGGAGTTCTGTGGGTCTCTGATAACAACATGAGGGCTCCGCCCCCATGACCCAATTACCTCCCAAAGCCCCCACTTCCTGCTACCAACACTTTGGGCATTAAGATTTCAAGATACAAATTTTGGAGGACAAAAACCAGGGCCCCCACAGAGAGTTTGACTTGGGCCTGCCATGAGTCCTGGGACCCATTGTCACCCTGTGACCTCCGGGGTTGGCAGCAGGGCTGAAGACTGGGTTCCATCGCCAAAGGCCAATGAGTTAGCCAGTCCGTGGCTAAGTAATGAAGCCTCCATAAAGCCCCAAGGACAAGGTTTTAAAAACTTCGGGATGGGGAACACGTGGAGACCCGGGGAGAGGGGTTTGCCTGGCAGGACCTCGAACGTTTCCCCAGACCTCACCCTGGGCATGTCTGTTGGGCTGTTCCTGACTTGGATCCTTTTGTAACCAGCTGGGGATCTAGTAAGTGAAATGTTTCCCTGAGTTCTGTGAGCTGCTCTGGCGAATGACTAGAACCAAGAAGTCACAGGAACCTCGGATTTATAGCCACTTGGTCAGAAGCCCAGGTGACAACCCCGACTTGTGCGTGGCACCGGAAGTGGGGGGAGGGGGACAGTCTCCTAAAGCTGAACCCTAACCTGTGGGATCTGACATTACCCCTGGGGCCACACTGCTGGTGTCCAGCATTTGCTTAGTACTCTCTGGGCAGTCCCCCACGCATTGGAATTGGGTTGTTAAACTTAAAAATAAAACTGCCAGTTATTTTACCAGCAAAAGGGTTTATCTGGGAATAGCAGAAAATTGCAATTCTGGAAAAGCAAGCTATGGCAGAACCATAGATAAGTCCCCAGAAAAGAGCAAAGTTCTTTTATAGGAAGAGGGGGTGGAGTTGGGAGGCTCCGACTAGAAGTCCGTTGGAGAGAACTGGAAGCCGCAAGCATAGTGGCTTCTCTTTACTTGAATTGTGATCAGCGCTTCTTGGTTGGGCTCGGCTCTCATTGGCTGAACTGTGCAGGCCTTGGCGGGGTGGTGCTCCCATTGGCTGAGCCGTGACGGGCTCTCGTGGGCTGAGTTGTGCTCCCATTGGCTGGGCTCGGCCCTCCCTCACTGGCTGGGCTCTCGCCTCCTTGGTCTGGGCTCTGCCCTCATTGGCCGGGCGGCCCGGACGGACGCGGCCGCCTAGTCCCACCGCGAAGGCGGAGGCTGCGCGCAGGCGGTGGCGGCGGGAGACTGGCGGCCGCTGCGCGTGACTTGGGGCCGCAGGTGCAGGACGAATAGCTTTACATCCTGGGCTGGGCCCGGGGTCCACCAGTCCTCTCGGATCCCTGGGTTTCCAGACCCGGAGAAGGCCTCCGGGCGCTGCAGGGGCGGCGGGAGCCAGGCTGCGGAGCTGGGGATCCGGGGCTGGAGGGAGGCCGCACACAGACCGAGGGTGCGCGTCTCGTCCAGGCCAAGACCGTCCCCTCCCGTCGCAGAGGCGCTCCGCGGCCCGGATTCTGCGACCCGCGCTGAGCTTGGCCGGGATGGAGTGAAGCCCGGAGAAGCCTGGACCCCGTCCACCGCAGGAGCCCGAAGTCACCCGTGCTGAGGAACAGCCCGTGGCCAGTCCCAGCGCGGGGGAGGGGCGCCAACCTCCTCAGGCGCCCGCGGGAGAGCCGCCCCCTCCGCGAGCAGGGACATCGCCGTGGTGGCGGGGGATGAGCCGCGGTGGGAGGGGCACCCCCAGACCCTGCGGAGAGCGGCCGGTCAGGACTTGGGCCCGGGAGCGCCGGGGCGGCCCCGCAGGCCCCGGGGCGGCTACACTCCGGGTGTGTACATGGGCGGGGTTGATGGGTCCGCTCCTGGGGCCCAGTGCGTCCACAGGACAGCGGACCTCTGGGAAGAGGGAGCTCGACCTAAAACCAACGTCCATGTGTTGCCACTGGTTGTGGGTGAGCGTTGGCCTTGGGGCATCTGGTGTCCACA
>NW_019157285.1:0-2520 GCF_002288905.1 Enhydra lutris kenyoni | reverse complement strand
TGTTAGTTGTGATCTCTCCCTTTTCATTCATAATTTTATGAATTGGGCTTTCTCTCTTTTCTTTTGGATTAGTGTGGCCAATGGTTTATCGACCTTATTGATTATTTCAAAAAGCTAGCTTCTAGTTTCATTGATACATTCTACTGTATCTCTGGTTTCTACCTCATTGATCTCTGCTTTATTCTTGATTATTTCCCTTCTTATGTATGGAGTTGGTTTGATTTGTTGTTGATTTTCCAGTTCTTTAAGGTGTAGAGACAGCTGGTGTGTTCTGGATTTTTCCATATTTTTGAGGGAGGCTTGGATGGTTATGTATTTCCCCCTTAGGACCTCCTTTGCTGTATCCCATAGGTTTTGGACCTAAGTGTCTTCATTCACATTGGTTTCCATGAATTGTTTCAGTTCCTCTTTGATCTCCTGGTTGATCCAAGCATTCTTAAGCAAGGTGGCCCTTAGCTTCCAGGTGTTAGAGTTCCTTCCAAACTTTTCCTTGTGATTGAGCTCCAGTTTCAGAGCACTGTGATCTGAGAATGTGCAGGGAATAATCTCAGTCTTTTGGTATCAGTTGAATCCTGATTTGTGACCCAGTGTGTGGTCTCTTCTTGAGAAGTTTCCCTGTGCACTTGAGAAGAATGAGTATTCTCTTGTTTTAGGATGGAATGTTCTGTATATATCTATGAGGTCCATCTGGTCCAATGTGTCATTCAATGCTCTTGTTTCTTTATTGATTTTCTGCTTATATGGTCTGTCTATTTCTGAGAGAGGCATGTTAAGATCTCCTACTATTAATGTATTCCTATCAATATGACTCTTTATCTTGATTAACAGTTTTCTTATGTAATTCGCTGCTTCCATATTGGAGGCATAGATATTTACAATTCTAAGGTCATCTTGGTGTATATTCTCTTTAAGAATGATGTAGTGTCCTTCTGTATCTCTGCCTACAGTCTTTAGTTTAAAATCTAATTTATCTGATTTGAGAATCACTACCCTGGCCTTCTTTTGATGCCCATTGGCATGAAAGATGCTTCTCCATCCCTTCACTTCAGTCTGGGTGTATCTTTAGGTTCAAAATGAGTCTTTTGTAGACAACATATGGATGGGTCCTATCGTTTTATCCAATCTGCAACCCTGTGCCGTTTTATGGGTGCATTTAGGCCATTCACATTGAGAGTGATTATTGATAGACACATTTTTATTGACATCGTGTTACCTTTGAAGTCTTTCTTTCTGTAGATTGTCTCTATATTTCTGTTCAATGCTATTCTTAAGATTTTTCCTCTTTTATAGAACCCCCCCCCTGAATATTTCCTGCAATGTCGGCTTGGTGGTTGCATAGTCTTTTAAGCCTTGCCAGTCTTGGAAACTCTTTATCTCTCCATCCATTTTGAATGTCAGTCTTGCTGGATAAAGTATTCTTCTCTGCATGTTCTTCTCATTTAGTGCCCTGAATATATCTTGCCAGTCCTTTCTGGCTTGCCAGGTCTCTGTGGACATGTCCGACGTTATTCTGATGGGCTTTCCTCTGTAAGTAAGGAGCTTCTTTGTCCTAGTGAGTTTCAAGAGATTATATCTACAATTATGATTCCTCAATTTGACTATCAGGTGTCTTGATGTTTTTCTGGAATCTATAATCTTGGGTGGAGACCATTCTGCCTCTGGTACATGAGCGCTGGTTCCATTCGTGAGACTGGGAAAATTTTCATGGAGAACTTGTTCCAGTATATCTTTTAGACTTCTTTGTTTCTCCTCCCCTTCAGGGATTGCAATAATACTGACATTGGAACGTTTCATGGCATCATTTATTTTCCTGATTCTGTTTTTGTGGCTTCTAAGCTGTTTGTTCCAGGCTTTCTCCTGATCCTTTCTCTCTATTTGTTTGTCCTCCAGATCACTAATTCTATCTTCTGTCTCAGTTACCCTAGCTTTGAGAGAATTTCGATTAGATTGGAACTCATTGAGAGCATTGTGAACCTCATCCCTAGTAGCTTTCAGCTCTGCCCTAACATTGTGAACATCATCTCTGGTCGCATTCAGTTTGGCCCTAATCAATTCCATTTGGTCATCCATGGCTTTCTCCAACCTAGCTATTGCTTGGATAATTTTTAGCCTGAATTCTCTTTCCAACATATTTTCTATGTTGATAGCCGTTAGCTCTGTTGCAGAAGGCCCATCCTCTGTATTTTTCTTCTGTTGGGCATTCCTCCTCCTAGTCATTTTGGTGAGAGATGGCTGAACATATGTAGCTGGATGTATCGACTGTGGTGCAGTCAAGGGGCACCCTGGAACACTTTTGAGCAATCAGGAGTCCTCACCCAAATGAAAGAAAAAAAAAGAAAGAAAATAGAAAAGAAAAAGCAAAGAGAGAGAGAGAGAGAGAAAAGAAAGATAAAAGAAAAGGCTCAGCCTAAATGGTCCGCAAGGTAAGATTTATGACTTATACAAACAAAAACAGACAAACAAAAGGACCAATGAAAGTATATGGCAAGAGAAATACATATATATATATATATATATATA
>NW_019157284.1:0-2520 GCF_002288905.1 Enhydra lutris kenyoni | reverse complement strand
CAGGCTTCCAGCTCATCAGACAGGAAGGAGGAGCTGCTGGGAGAGCGCTGGGAGTCCAACAAGGCATGGCTGCTGGAGGGTGTGAGGGACCGGGTATCTAGCTTGGCCTGCTGGACCTCAATCACTTTCTCCTTCTCCAGCAGTTCTCTGCTGAGCCTAGTGGGGGTGGAAGGAGACAATAGATGAAGCTAAGGGCACCGGCCCAACTTGTCCTGACCAAGGCACACGGGAAAAAACACCTAAGTCAAGGGAACCTTTCCTGTGAAGAACCATCAAAATAACCTATCACTGATTAGGGGCGGAGAGTAGGTGGGGTGCAGTGGGAGAAAAAGAGGCAATCACCACCCAGGGCACTGGTCACGGGAGACGCTGGGAACTAGCAGAAACTCAGCCGTCCCTGTAAGGCACAGCTGCTCCAAGTGTGGCCCCAAGAACTGCTGGTTACCAGTCTCCAAGAAGGTAAGTACAGTAACTGAAGGTAAGCGATGACAAACACACAGCAGTCTGGCATCGCCTTTGACAACCGAGAGCAGGATGCATGGAATCATGTGGATGATTGAGGTACAGCCCAGGTGTCTGGGATGGATTTGCAATGAAAACAAAACCAAAACCCTTTGCTCTTCACCGCAGGGACTCGGAGCAGCACCATGTGGTCTAAAGCAGGCTTCTGACAGAGAGGAGCTTGGACTAGAGGCTACATCTATGGATTTTGAGCCCATATTTTACTGTACATGGTAAGATTCTCTGCAGTGACCCATTGAAAACTGGTTCCCGAGAGACTGTAGCCTCCCAGGCATCTGCAATACCCAGGCCTTTCCCCTCCAAGGAACTACATTATGGTTCTTCAATTCTTTTTTCCCTCTGGGGGAACTGGGCTATTACTAAATGAGCTGCCAACTTAGCAGCACAGCCTCATCTTTAAACACCCGGGAAGAAAGCAGAGGAGAGCCTTGGGGGTGCCAAGACCCCTGGAACCTGGTTAGTTTCCTGTTGGGTCAGACTGAGTCTAGGTTACCAAACCTGGAGAATAATTACATGATAGAAATCAACAGAAGTATAGCAAAAGAGAGACTAAAGTGTCTCATGAATAAATGAACATGTTATAATCAGCATTTCCCTGCCCCAATTTGTAAAGTTACAGTCACCCTGGACCCATTGGGCCTTGTTCCTGATTCCTTTACCAGATCCTATTTCAAGTTACCTGAGGGCCAGTGGTTCAAGTCCAACTTGATCTTTCTCACTTTTATGATCCTCTGAAAGCCAAACTCAGAAAGACATGGTAAGAAATTAAACAGATCACACTTTCTACATTATAAATGCAAGAGCATCTGTGGGTACAGAATGGAGATTCCTCTGTGTATGTCCAAGACATGTAGGAGAATTACGTGGGAAGGTTGCAGATTGTATCCTCAGAGGGGAGACCTGTGGGCTCTCTTGAACTCACCAGGCAGACCTCCCCTGACCTGGCAATCAGCCTCAGGACTTCCTCTATTCTAAATCAATGCAAAGAAGTTTGAAGTGCACTTGCTCAGCTTCTCTCTGGAATATTCCACCTTTCTAAGCCTGCCACAGACTCACTCCCAGATGCATGCTCTTTGTCCCATCACAGCATTCATGGAGAGCACACTCTTGCTCTGAGAGATGACAAACTGTCCTGTCCCACCTCTGCACCTGCCACCAGTGTGTGGGATGGTTGGCCCCCAAGACTGATCCTGCTATCTCTTGGTACTCTCAGGAAATGTTTTCTAAGTAAAGAACTCCAATAATAGCCCGTATTCCTAGCCCTTGCACTATGACATTCAGTGCCCAAGCCACGTCCAAAGGGCAGGGTGCTTTAACAATATTGGAATTATATTGACGAATGACACCGTGTGATAAACAAAGAGACAATGAAAGGCTAAACCATTGCCCAAAACAAATTAATGGCAGCATCCAGGCTACCACTTGGGTCTTGCAATTCTCAGGTCAGGCTCTTTTCACTATGATGACATCCTCTGATCTCTTCTCCTTTTCTCCCCCTTAGCACTGTATGGACACAGCCTGCTTCCCTGAAGGTCACTTGCCATGAGTGCTCCAGTTTCTGCCATTGCAATCATGACCTCCGAATCCTGTGTTTCTCCTCAGTGTTCCCCACCAACCAGTTCTGATCCTGTAATGGCCCCAGGAAATGAAGTGGAATCAGGACCTGAGTTAAAAGACTGTGGTGGAGGTGTGGTGACCACCTGGGTCTGGGGCTATGGGAGTGACCGAGTGTGTGCCAAAGCCCTGTGGCCAACTTACTGGTGCTGAGTTTGCTGGTAAGCCTCTCTGTCAACTGGCTTCCCTGGGCAAGTTGCTCTCGGAAGCTCTGCCCCAGGTAGTCGTCAATGTCATTTCTCCTAAGAAGGTCCTCAAAAGATTTTACTGTATCTTTTGCATGCTGGGTGAGAAGGTAACAGATGCCTCTCCCTTTTGTATCTCCTGGCGTAAGTATGACAGCTCTCGGGCCTGATCCTGAATCAGGGAATCATATTTCCTAAT
>NW_019157283.1:1331-2520 GCF_002288905.1 Enhydra lutris kenyoni | reverse complement strand
CCACATTCCTGCCATGAGGAAGGAGGAGTACTCTGCTGTGATTCAGGTTCCCCCATAGGCAGGGATTTGCGCTACCTTCTGGGGTCAGATACCTGCATACCCAGGTTCGCAGGAGATGACGGGCTCTGACCAAGACAGAGCCCACCTGCAGGATATGGGTCGTGCTGTGTGGCTGCTGACAGGAGGCCGGGGCACGGGCTCTGTCAGACAGAGCATCAGTTCACAGGGCTGCCGATGATATCAGGGTGCCCTTGAGGGCCATGCTGCTGGACCCTCATATGGGTATTCTGGGCAGACCCGTAGGGCATTTGTTCCTTCCGTTGGGCAGCCAGAAGGCAGCTTTGTTTATCCAGAATTCCCAATATGGATGGCCTGCTGGCAAGGTGTGTGAGGATGGAAGTCTGGAAACAATGCTACAGTTATGTTCAGTGCCGAGGCCATAACAATTCCAATGTGTAGCTTCTGTTTCGAGAACTCAAGCACCTGAGGACGATCGAGTGTGAGATATATGCTCACGCTGGAATTTGTATCCATGATGGCCCACGAATGCTCCTGCGGCCTCAAGGAGCCTTGAGGGCTTTCCGTAGCTGGTGCTTGTGAGCTGCTCCAAACAGCAAGGTGTCCTTCAGCAGGACAGGGGAAGTCCAGTTAGAGAGCTCCAGGGTCCCCATATGGAAAGATTCAATAGCAGAGCTCTCCGAATAGATGCCTGGAAACTTCACCTCCGTTACCACTGAAGCCTAGGAACAGGGCAGCTTTGATCCAGTGGCTCTGCTTCGCAGTTCCAAGGGATCTGAGTTGACGGAGGTTCTCAGTATGACGGGTCACAATGCTGCTTGGTGTCCAGGGAGACCTTAGAGTGTGGCGGTAGCTCTGGGGCCATGCAGGAACCTCCAGGCTGTGTGGGGGACCCCGTTCCCAAGAGCAATGTTTCCTTCTCGGGACCAGAGGGGTTCTACTGTATGGCTCAGGGACCACACGTTGGGCTATATGTTGGTTTTCCAGAACAGGCCAGAGGGACAGAGGCCTGAAAACCTAAGCTAGGTTTTGGATGAGGTCCTGGGGGCATGTCAGGTTGAATCTTCAGACTCAGGCCCATTGACATGCGTGTTTTCCTGGAGGTAGGTGCTGACAGTATCTCCTACTGCGCCTTTCTTCTAGAATGGCCTATGAAATTGGGGTGGGTTCA
>NW_019157283.1:0-1231 GCF_002288905.1 Enhydra lutris kenyoni | reverse complement strand
GAAGAGTGCTCATTTCCATCTCAGGGGTCCTGCCCAAACAGGGATTCCAGAGACGGATTGTGGGTCAAGTGGCCTGGACAACCCCACCAAGGGTTAGGATTTGGGTCTGGGGCACAATAGGTTCTCTCTTTGTGATCCTGGTCCAGCTGCGACAGGCTGTGCTTGAAAGGGGTCTCAGGCTAAGAGTCACAATGCCTGTTTGTGTCCAGTGGCCCCTCCTGAGTGGTTTGGTCTCATGGGCCATGCAGGTGGCTCCCACTAAGGAAGTAGTACAACCATATCAAAATCCACTTTCCTGCCATGGGGAAGGAGGAGTACCCTGTTGTGCTTCAGGTACACACAAGGGCAGGGTTTTACACTACCTTCTGGGGTCAGATACCTGCATATCCAGGTTGGATGGAAATAACGGGCTCGGGCTAAACAGTTCCCACCAGCAGTTTATGGGTCCCGCTATCTGGCTGGCCGACAGGAGATTGGGTCTCGGGCTGTGTTACACCGAGCATTAGTTCACAGGGCGACCTACGATATCAGGATGCCCTTGAGGACCCTGTGGTTGGACGTTCATTGGGGGATTTGGGCAGGCCTGTAGGACAGTTCTTCTTTCTGTTGGCCAGGTACAAGGCAGCTTTTTGACTCCAGAATTCCCAAGGTGGAGGGCCTGTTGGCAAAGCTTGTGAGGATCGAACTCTGAAAACACAAGCTATGGTTATGTTCAGTGCCGAGGGCCTGACAGTTCCAATGTGCAGCAGCTGTTTCAAGATCTCCAGCACCTGAGGATGGGCGAGGGTGAGATGTCTGCTCACACTGGAATTTGTATCCATGATGACCAACGAATGATCGGGTGGCCTCAAGAAGCCTTGGAGGCTAATCCAAGCAGGAGCTTGTGAGCTGCTCCAAACCACAAGGTGTCCTTCTGCGGGACAGAGGAGTTCATCTTAGAGGTCTACCACATGGAAAGATTCGATAGCAGAGCTCTCCGAATGGATGCCTGCAAACCCCACCTCGCATTACCATAGCAGCCAAGGAAAAGGGCAGCTTTGATCCGCTGCCTCTGGTTCGAAGTCCCAAGTTATCTGAGTTGACAGAGGTTCTCAGTCTGACGGGTCACAATGCTGCTTGGTGTCCAAAGAGACCTTCGAATGTGGCTGTGGCTCTGGGGCCATGCAGGAATCTCCTAGGCTGAGGGTTGGTCCCCATTCTCAAGAGCAAGGTTTCCTTCTCGAGACCAGAG
>NW_019157282.1:0-2521 GCF_002288905.1 Enhydra lutris kenyoni | reverse complement strand
GGGTGGCTCAGTGGGTTAAGCCTTTGCCTTCGGCTCAGGTCATGATCCCAGGGTCCTGGGATCGAGCCCCACATCTGGCTCTCTGCTCAGCAGGGATCCTGCTTCACCCTCTCTCTCTGCCTGCCTCTCTGCTACTTGTGGTCTCTGTCTGTCAAATAGATAAATAAAATCTTTAAAAAAAAAAAAAGAAACACATCTCTTTAATCTATGCTTTATTATTTTCTCACTATTGCTTTTTGAATCCCATATCTTCTTTCTGGCTTCATTTTTTCTCCTTGTTGAAGGAATGATTTGTGAGTCAGAATGTCTCACAATGTCTATTTTGCATGTACTCTTATGATAACTTTATAGTACATATAATTTTATTATCAGAGTTATATTCTCTTAGTTCTTGTTTCATGACATCTATTTTTATTCTCTGCTGATTTGGGGCATTTTCTTTACTGTAATTCTTCACATTTAGCAGTTGCTCTAACATGTGTTTAGATATTTTAAAAAATCTGCTCTACATTCTGATTTTTCACCTTTTGAAATTTTTCAACATGCAGAATTTTTCCCTGGTGGATTCTGGGAGATAAATACCACCACGTGTACTCAAGGCCATCTTGTCAAATATCACTTATCTCTGCTTCTTCATTATGTATGTTGGAACTTCATGCCCATTTTCCATGTATCTTAGTTTATTTTCATTATCATTCATTAACCTTTCTATAATGCATTTTTAAAAGATTTTATTTTTAAGTAATCTCTATACACAACGTGGCACTCAAACTCTCAACCCTGAGATCAAGTCTCATGCTCTACAGACTGAGTCAGCCAAGCACCCTTTGTAATACATTTTTACAGATTTTATCAATTATATTGTAATCACTTGATTCTTGTTCAGCTATACCCAGTGTTAAATTCTCTTTTAGTCCTATCAAGCCTATTCAATACATTGGCATTTTTACTGTATTTTTAACTTTCCTAAGTTCTTATAAAAATTTGCTTTATATTTAGTTTCATAATTGCCCTTTAGTGTTCAGTAAATTCTCATTTCTTTGTAAACATTATTTCATTATTTAGGTAAAGATTATAAATAGTCTTGCTTTATAGTCTCTCCATCTTGCTCTATTATCTTGTCTTTTTTTGATGATTTGTTCAATAGAAGTAGATATTCTTTCATGTTTGGTATTTAATGTTTAAGAGCTAATCGAGCAGAGGTTCCCCCCTAAACCATGATTTGTTGTTTGCCTAAAGCTTCATCCTATGGAACATATAGGCCTTTAGTTAGCTTTTGTTTGGGGCTAGGGGTGGTACACTTTTAGGTTTTGGTCTGGGGTGTTCACAACTTGGGTAGGCCATTGGAATTCTTTCAGTCATCTTTTACATGTGGACTGTATAATTCCAGCTCTACACTTCGTGACTGGATTCCACTTATAAATTCCTGACATATTCAGGGTGTTTGTCTTCTTAAATTAGCCTTTGAGATCTTACGGCAGAATCCAGACTTTCTCAGCATCGTGTTCCGTTTTTATTTTCAATCAAGATATTTCTTTCTTATTTTCAAGCACAGCTATGCATTTTTAACCAATAGTGTTTTTGTACCAATGTAATTTGTGCACTATGGAATGTACACAATTCACCATTTTAAATGTATAGTTCATTGAGTTTTGACAAAAGTATACACAATCAAGATCTATAATGGTACCATGACTACATAAAATTCCCTCATGTCCATTTTTACTTTTAACATTATTTTTGAAACAATTTCAAACTTACAGAAAAGCGGCAAGTATACTACAAATAACTTTCTATCCTAAACCATTTGAAAACAGGTTACAAAACAGATGCCCTATTACCCTGAATATGTGGTAGGTAATTCCTAAATGCAAGGTTGTTTCCTTATAAAATCATAATAGGACTATCAAAATCAGAAAACTAACTCTAATACTTTACCACATTTTCTCTTCAAACACCACGCAAATTTTGTCAATTATCCCAATAATGCCGCTTATAGCAAAAGGAACCAGTTGAGACTTGGGCTTTTTAGGTATCAGGTCTCTATAGTCTCCATCAGGAATGGTTTCTCAGTTTTACTTTGACTTCCGTGACTTTGGAATTTGAAGATACAGATCAGTTATTTTGAGGAATGCCCCTCTCTTTGGTTTCCCTCAGACTTTCTCATAACCAGATTTGCATTGTGCTTCCTCATCAAAAATACTAGACAGCGATATGGTTCCTCCATTGCATTCTATCGGTTCTACACAGGTTCAGGTCACCTTATCATTCCTTTTTTGTTTATAGTGATCATTTCACTAACAGTCATGCCTTATGATTCTCTCCATTGTGAAAGTATTCTTTTTTTTTTTAAATTTTTTTATTTTTTATAAACATATATTTTTAACCCAGGGGTACAGGTCTGTGAATCGCCAGGTTTACACACTTCACAGCACTCACCATAGCACATACCCTCCCCAATGTCCATAACCCAACCCCCCCCAACCCCCCTCCCCCCAGGACACTGGAATTTTGACTTGAG
>NW_019157281.1:0-2524 GCF_002288905.1 Enhydra lutris kenyoni | reverse complement strand
AAAAGTGATGCCTGTACTAATATATGTGTGCATATGACAAAGAATGAAAAGTTATTTCGGAGTGATATAATAAAGAGTTGAACATGAGTGGCTCATTTTTAGGCTACCCGGTTTTCAGAATAATAAAACATGATGTTAGGTATTTAGACGTTTCAGAGCCAGTACAAAGGTGGTGCGTCAGGTGCGTCAGGCAAGTTATCTTGCCTGCCTGCTCACCTGGAGCCATTGTTGCATCTGAGGTGGACCTCGGGTCCCATCTCCTGCCACAATTTCTGCATTTGACACCCATGTAAGCTGCCCTCAGTGAGCACCTGATGGTGTTTCTTCTGCTTTCTTTCTTCACTCTTGGTAGGACATAGAAATTTATTTTTAAGAGGGCATGCAAAAAAAATTTTTGAGATGGATGAATACAAAGATGATTCTGTCCAAACCTCTTTTTCATAAATCAAAGTTATCAAACAATAAAGTCAATTATCAATATGTGTGGCAGTTAAGTTTCACAAAGTCTCTGCAGACCTCAGCAAGTACAAAATCATTGTTCCTATGAGAAGTATAGGATTAGGTTCCTGCCAGCCTCGGGTCAGAACAGTTTCACCAACAGATAGATACATGACCTTGTCTTATGTGTGTTTTCATTTGAAGACACCATATTTAATACATAATGTAGATGCATTGGCGCTGACTCACAGCCAGCAGCTCTGAAACGCATGCTTGAATGATGTTTATCTAACTCAGGTATATTCTCTGGAAGGTACATCACTAGACTGCCTTTCAGTACCATGTTTGCATTAGTTTAAATACTGCCCTCACCAACAAAAAACACCTCAAAAACGTGACCCACGTGGCACTAAGGAGACCCTGGAAAGACACGTGTTTACAGTTTGAAAGCTGGACTATGAAGGCAGAGCATGTCCTCACTGGACTCAGCTAGGAACGTGTGCACAGGGAGAGTCAGGTTTTTGCAACTCCTCATTTGCACATGTCTGCAAACCATCATGAAAGGGCCACAAGGGTTGATTTGGGGGTTATAAATTTTAGTGAGTAGGTGAGTTTGCAAATACAGAGCCCACAGGCCATGACAATGCCTTGTATGGAAGCAGAGCAGCTCTTAGGAAGAACTTGATGGCCTCCCTTGACCAGTTATTGTTTTTCTGACCCTCCTGTGTTCAGGGCAGAAGAGGTGAGCCCTAGGGTCTTCTCTGTGTAGTTAGAGAAGGGGGCAGGAAACTTGCTGTATCACGTGACAAATGAAGGCATATCTTTGATTGATTCATTCGCTGTACATTCATTGTGGGGCTCCACTCACCACTCTGGGTTCTTTCTACAATTTGTCTCCAAGACATTGCCTAAAAAAGATGGCTCTCGTGCTTTATTTTATGTAGCACAGATTTCATGAGGTGTCAGGGACATGCCTGTGTACAGTACTTAATTTTTACTGATGGGAAGATAGTTTATGGGAAAAGTTTATAGTTATAAGACTGGGATAATTATTCTGTGATATCTTACAACTAGAGCATGCTTTTGCACAAGACAGACATTAGTTTCTTTTATCGGTCTCTGAAACCTCAGTTAGAGAAGTTGAACAGGTATAAACAAGTGGTTAAACACTTATTCATTTGCTTGAAGCAAACAGTTTAATGAACCCCGTACACAGCCCTTCACTTGCTCCTAGCAAACCTTCAGAGGTTCAGAACGGCCTGCACCATAGCAATTCATGGGGAAGAGATTTTCTAGTGATTGGTTTTTTTATTTTATCTTTTTTCCTACTGCAAATCAATGTAATATTATAAAGTATGCTATACTGACAAATGCTTTGTTTTATATTTATCACCAACGTAATGTGTAATCTGTCTTCTGAAATGCAAGCTCATGGGAAAATTTAGCCAGTCAGTCTTTCATTTGAATTTAACACAAATACTTTCCATGACAATGGAAGGGAAGCTGGTTGTCTGGGACATCCACCGCCCACCATAGCCTATCTCCACCTCTGTGGGCTTTCCTCAAATCAAACCTTGTAAATTGGTTCATTTTCAGAAAGGGGGCATCACTGGTCTCACTACAGTGGATCTGTAATTAACTTAATAAAAAAGCAGCTATCAGTGATTACCAAAGTATATTACAACCCTTTTGGATGTATACACATATTTTGTATATGCAGTGAATATTTCTGGAGAAATTCCTTATTAACTGGGAATGTTTGGTGCCTCTGAGGAAAAGAACAGAGAAACGGGATCAAGGGTGGGGGTGGCTTCACCTCTTCTTATGATCTCATTTGTACTAATTGCTTTGCTTTTTAATTTTTTTTTTATTTTTATAAACCTATAATGCATTATTAGCCCCAGGGGTACAGGTCTGTGAATTGCCAGGTTTACACACTTCCCAGCACTCACCATAGCACATACCCACCCCAATGTCCAAAACCCCACCACCCTCTCCCTACCCCACTCCCCCCAGCAACTCTCAGTTTGTTTTGTGAGATTAAGAATCTCTTATGGTTTGTCTCCCTCCCAATTCCATCTTGTGT
>NW_019157280.1:0-2525 GCF_002288905.1 Enhydra lutris kenyoni | reverse complement strand
GAAGCCTGGAACAAACAGCTTAGAAGCCATGAAAACAGAATCAGGGAAATAAATAATGCCATGAAACGATCCAACGTCCGAATGATTGGAATCCCTGAAGGGGAGGAGAAAGAAAGAAGTCTAGAAGATATAGCGGAACAAGTTCTTCATGAAAATTTTCCCAATCTCGCAAATGGAACCACCCAAGGTTATACATTCCAAAAAAACATCAAGGCACCTCGTAGTCAAATTGAGGAATCATAACTGTATACAATCTCTTGAAAGACGATAAGACAAAGAGGCTCCTTATGTAGAGAGGAAAGCCAATCAGAATAATGTCAGACCTGTCCACAGAGACCTGGCAAGCTAGAAAGGGCTGGCAATATATATTCAGGGCACTGAATGAGAAGAACATGCAGCCAAGAATACTTTATCCAGCAAGACTGACATTCAAAATGGATGGAGAGATAAAGAGTTTCCAAGACCGGCAAGGCTTAAAAGACTATGCAACCACCAAGCCGACACTGCAGGAAATATTAAGGGGGATTCTATAAAAGAGGAAAATTCCTAAAAATAGCATTGAACAGAAATACAGAGATAATCTACAGAAAGAAAGACTTCAAAGGTAACACGATGTCAATAAAAACCTATCGATCAATAATCACTCTCAATGTGAATGGCCTAAATGCACCCATAAAATGACACAGGGTTGCAGATTGGATAAAACGAAAGAACCCATCCATAAGTTGTCTACAAAAGACCCATTGTGAACCAAAAGATACACCCAGACTGAAAGTAAAAGGATGGAGAATCATCTTTCATGACAATGGGCCTCAAAAGAAGGCCAGAGTAGCAATTCTTATATCAGATAATTTAGATTTTAAACTAAAGACTGTAGTCAGAGATGCAGAAGGACACTAGATAATTCTCAAAGGGACTATCCACCAAGATGATCTAACAATTGTAAATATCTATGCCCTCAATATGGGAGCAGCCAATTACATAAGAAAAATGTTAATCAAGATAAAGAGACATATTGATATGAATACATTAATAGTAGGAGATCTTAACACGCCTCTCTCAGAAATAGACAGATCATTGAAGCATAAAATCAATAAAGAAACAAGAGCATTGAATGACACATTGGACCAGATGGACCTCATAGATATATACAGAACATTCTACCCTAAAACAACAGAATACTCATTCTTCTCAAGTGCACATGGAACATCCCAAAAAAAAAAAAAAAACCGGGTCAAAAAACAAGAACTCAACCAATATCAAAAGACTGAGATTATTCCCTGCATATTCTCAGGTCACAAGGCTTTGAAAATGAAGCTCAATCACAAGGAAAAGTATGGAAGAAACTCAAACACCTGGAAGCTAAAGACCACCTTGCTTAAGAATGCTTGGATCAACCAGGAGATTAAAGAAGAAGGTAAACAATTCATGGAAACCAATGAAAATGAAGACACTTCGGTCCAAAACCTATGGGATATAGCAAAGGCGGCCCTAAGGGGGAAATACATAGGCATCTAAGCCTCCCCCCCAAAAAATTGAAAAATCCAGAATACACCAGCTGTCTCTACACCTTAAAGAACTGGAGAATCAACAACAAATCAAACCAACTCCACACATAAGAGCAGAAATAATGAAGATTAGAGCTGAGATCAATGAGGTAGAAACCAGAGATACAGTAGAACATATCAATGAAACTAGAAGTTGGTTTTTTGAAAGAATCAATAAGATCGATAAACCATTGGGCACACTAATCCAAAGGAAAAGAGAGAAAGCCCAAATTTATAAATTATGAATGAAAAGGGAGAGATCACAACGAACACCAAGGAAGTAGAAACAATCATCAGAAGTTATTATCAACAGTTATATGCCAATAAGCTAAGCAACCTAGATGAAATGGATGCATTCCAGGAAAACTATAAACTCCCAAAATTGAACCAGGAAGAAATTGACAACCTGAATAGATCGATATCTAGTAAGGAGATTGAAGCAGTGATCAAAAACCTCCCAAAAAACAAGAGCCCAGGACCTGACGGATTCCCTGGGGAATTCTACCAAACTTTCAAAGAAGAAAGAACACCTATTGTCCTGAAGCTGTTTCAAAAAATTGAAGCAGAAGGATAATTTCCAGACTCTTTCTATGAAGCCAGCATTACCCTGGTCCCCAAACCAGGCAAAGACCCTACCAAAAAGGAGAATTTCAGACCAGTATCACTGATGAATATGGATGCTAAGATTCTCAACAAGATCCTAGCAAACAGGATCCAACAGCACATTAAAAAGACTATCCACCATGACCACGTGGGATTCATCCCTGGGCTACAAAGATGGTTCATCATTCGTAAATCAATCAATGTGATAGAAGAATTTAATATGAGAAGAGAGAAGAAACACATGGTCCTCTCAATTGATGCAGAAAAAGTATTTGACAAAATCCAGCATCCGTTCCTGATTAAAATGCTTCAAAGTATAGGGATAGAGGGAACATTCCTGAACTTCATAAAATCTATCTATGAAAGACCCACAGC
>NW_019157279.1:0-2526 GCF_002288905.1 Enhydra lutris kenyoni | reverse complement strand
TTAATTTTACTTGTATATAACTCATTAAAAAATTATAATGTGCTTCAAGTTGTTAAGGTACAATTGTTTTTATCCAGCTTTATTGAGGACTAGTAGACAAATAACATTGTAATATATTTTAATTGTACAACAGGATGATTTGATATACATCATGAAAGGATTTTGCCCATGAAGTCAATTAATACATCCATCTAGGTCCAGTTATTAAAGGCATCCATTTGAAAATGAGATCTTTTTTTAAATTACAATTGATCTCATATGTATTAATATACATGCCTGCCTTCAAGTGCAAGCTTTTGCAAGATTAGCCGTGTACAATGATGATATCATTTACGGTCCTATGACTTTCCTTGTTAAATTGGTAAACAACAGAAAAGATTATGTAAAATTAAAATCCTGAAGGTTTTTTTTTTTTTGTCTTTTTTTAAAAGATTTATTTATTTATTTTGAGAGAGAGAGAGAGAGTGAGCAGCAGGAGGGGCAAAGGGAGAGGGAGAGAAGCAGACTCTCCCCGTTGAAGTGCAGAGCCTGACATGGGGCTTAGTCCCTGGACCCTAAGATCATGACCTGAGCCAACATCAAGAGTTGGACTAACTGACTGAGCCACCCCTCCTTTCTGACTGATGCCCCTCCTCCTTTCTAACGTATGCATTGAGTGCTATAAATTTTGCTAGCCATTGATTTAGCTCTGTCCCACAAATTTTAATAGGTTGTGTTTTCATTTTCCTTCAGTTCAATGCATTGAGGTTTTATCTTTTATCTTTGATAATGTAGAATGTTGCTTTCTAAAGTGTTTGGATATTTGTTATCTTTCTCATTTAGATATCTAGTTTGATTTTTAATTTTTTTTCAATTTTTAAAATTTTAATTCCAATAAATTGATATCTAGTGTTGTATTTGTTTCAGGTATACAATAGAGGGATTCACCTCCCCAACCCCAACTCCTGTCAGCTCCTGTTGCCAGGCACTGATTTGCATTGGAGACATAGGTGCACCTCCTCCACCCCAACTACCCTCAGCTCCTGTTGCCAGGCACTGGTTTGCTTTGGAGACGGAACCCTCCTAGGGGTTCCAGGCAGTTTCTAGTGGCCCATAGGACACTGGTGATCAGAGACAAAGCCACAAGCCTCTTTGGAGCCAGCTGGTGGCCATTACAATGTCTCCCCACACAGTTCTGGAGCTGCTGTGGGCTGTCCTAGAGCAGCTGAGGGCTGCTGGATGGGTGATATGCAAACGTTTGCCACATGTGCCACGAGTCTCTGGGTTTCACTGGGAGATCCTGGTGTGCACTGCAGTGGTGTTGTTCCTAGTAAAGAGTGGACTCAGCTGAAGAAGAAGAAAGGGGCACTGTGCCCAGAATGAAGTATCTGGAAAAAGGCATGGAGATGACCGAACCGGAGCCACAAGCCTGTGGAGCGGTCGCAGCATCTGAGCTGAAGGCCAGTCCTCTCCCGTTACAGATTCTTGCTCTGGCTGCCCTGAATCAAGATGTTGGGTATTTTTCAGTGGAAAATGCTACGCACCTGCTGAAGGGAGTTCGGAAAAAGCTGTGGAAGAGCCCTCACTAGCTGACTGATGAAAATCCCATCTCTGGAGCAGCCCAGGAAGATGGAGAGAACCCCCTGCGAGGAAAATACCAGAAGGCTTCAAGGACAGCCCTGTCTGCAGGGAAGTGCAGACCCACTGGTTCAGGACACTGGCAGCTCTGGACAGAGAGTGCAGGAAGAGGCAGGGGAGGCAGGCAGGCCAGAGCTTCCTGATGGAGGAGTGCAGCAGCAGGCCACCGTGAGGGCCAGAGCCAACACCACATCCTCAGCCAGATCCTACTGAAGGTGATGCATCTGCTAGAGCTGCTTAGAGATCATCTGGAAGGTGGGGGCTCAAGGAGGCAGGTGGAGACTGGCTCCTCCTCCACTGACCATGTGCCCTCAGGCAGGAGCCCCGTGAACAATGGAAAGCTGTCCAGTTCACTGAAGAAGGCACATCAAGAGGAATGAAGAGCTCCCAATAAACAAAACAATCCACCAAGCTGAGCAAGTTATCTTTTCACCTTTGAAACACCCTCCCGGAAAGTGAGATTCAGAAGTTGCGCCTGAAGCTGGAGGCAGAGCCTAAGCTGTGCGAAGAGCACATCAAACACCTGGAGAGGAAGATGGTGGAGAAGGCACGCTGCCTGCAAGTGAAGAACGAACTTGCCAAGGTGCGCAGGAAGGCGGATGCTGCCCACTGGAACTTAGGCCTCTCCAGGTCCATGGCCCAGGACCTGTACCGCGAATGGCAGAAAATCTCCTCCTTGCGTGACCGAGAGCGCCTCCTGGTGGAGAACAGAAGTGAGGAGAGCCAGAAGGCTGTTCTGTGGGCAGAGAGGGAGTTCCAAAGGCTCAAGGAAGAAAACCACTGCCTCAGGCAGAAGCTGGCCAACTCTGGGCCCAAGGTCCAGCCTGTCTCCAGGGGGCCTCCTGCTCCTGCTCCTGCTCTTCCGGGCACAGCCTCCAAATACCCTCAAGGGCCAAAGGCTCCCCTGAA
>NW_019157278.1:0-2527 GCF_002288905.1 Enhydra lutris kenyoni | reverse complement strand
TATATATATATTTCCTTTTTATATTTTTTCTTTATTGGTTTTCTTTTTTTAATTCTTTTTTTTTTTTCTTTCTGAACCTTTTTATCCCCTTTCTCCCCCCTCACGATTTGGGATCTCTTCTGATTTGGCTAAAGCATATTTTCCTGGGGTTGTTGCCACCCTTCTAGTATTTTACTTGCTCCTTCATGTACTCTTATCTAGACAAAATGACAAGGCGGAAAAATTCACCACAAAAAAAAGAACAAGAGGCAGTACCAAAGGCTAGGGACCTAATCAATACACACATTGGTAATATGTCAGATCTAGAGTTCAGAATGACGATTCTCAAGGTTCTAGCCGGGCTCGAAAAAGGCATGGAAGATATTAGAGAAACCCTCTCAGGAGATATAAAAGCCCTTTCTGGAGAAATAAAAGAACTAAAATCTAACCAAGTTGAAATCATAAAAGCTATTAATGAGGTGCAATAAAAAATGGAGGCTCTCACTGCTAGGATAAATGAGGCAGAAGAAAGAATTAGCGATATAGAAGACCAAATGACAGAGAATAAAGAAGCTGAGCAAAAGAGGGACAAACAGCTACTGGACCACGAGGGCAGAATTCGAGATATAAGTGACACCATAAGACGAAACAACATTAGAATAATTGGGATTCCAGAAGAAGAAGAAAGAGAGAGGGGAGCAGAAGGTATATTGGAGAGAATTATTGGAGAGAATTTCCTCATTATGGCAAAGGGAACAAGCACCAAAATCCAGGAGGTTCAGAGAACCCCCCTCAAAATCAATAAGAATAGGTCCACACCCCATCACCTAATAGTAAAATTTACAAGTCTTAGTGACAAAGAGAAAATCCTGAAAGCGGCCCGGGAAAAGAAGTCTGTAACATATAATGGTAAAAATATTAGATTGGCAGCAGACTTATCCACAGAGACCTGGCAGGCCAGAAAGAGCTGGCATGATATATTCAGAGCACTAAATGAGAAAAACATGCAGCCAAGGCTATCATTGAAAATAGAAGGAGAGATTAAAAGCTTCCAGGACAAACAAAAACTGAAAGAATTTGCAAACACCAAACCAGCTCTACAGGAAATATTGAAAGGGGTCCTCTAAGCAAAGAGAGACCCTAAAAGTAGTAGATCAGAAAGGAACAGAAACAGTATACAATAACAGTAACCTTACAGGCAATACAATGGCACTAAATTCATATCACTCAATAGTTACCCTGAATGTTAATGGGCTAAATGCCCCAATCAAAAGACACAGGGTATCAGAATGGATAAAAAAACAAAACCCATCTATGTGTTGCTACAAGAAACTCATTTTAGACCCGAAGACACCTCCAGATTTAAAGTGAGGGGGTGGAAAAGAATTTACCATGCTAATGGACATCAGAAGAAAGCAGGAGTGGCAATCCTTATATCAGATCAATTAGATTTTAAGCCAAAGACTATAATAAGAGATGAGGAAGGACACTATATCATACTCAAAGGAACTGTCCAACAAGAAGATCTAACAATTTTAAATATCTATGCCCCTAACGTGGGAGCAGCCAACTATATAAACCAATTAATAACAAAATCAAAGAAACACATCGACAATAATACAATAATCGTAGGGGACTTTAACACTCCCCTCACTGAAATGGACAGATCATCCAAGCAAAAGATCAACAAGGAAATCAAGGCCTTAAATGACACACTGGACCAGATGGACATCACAGATATATTCAGAACATTTCATCCCAAAGCAACAGAATACACATTCTTCTCTAGTGCACATGGAACATTCTCCAGAATAGATCACATCCTGGGTCCTAAATCAGGTCTCAACTGGTATCAAAAGATTGGGATCATTCCCTGCATATTTTCAGACCACAATGCTCTGAAGCTAGAACTCAATCACAAGAGGAAATTTGGAAAAAACCCAAATACATGGAGACTAAACAGCATCCTTCTAAAGAATGAATGGGTCAACCAGGAAATTAAAGAAGAATTGAAAAAATTCATGGAAACAAATCATAATGAAAACACAACGGTTCAAAATCTGTGGGACACAGCAAAGGCAGTCCTGAGAGGAAAATATATAGCAGTACAAGCCTTCCTCAAGAAACAAGAAAGGTCTCAGGTACACAACCTAACCCTACACCTAAAGGAGCTGGAGAAAGAACAAGAAAGAAACCCTAAACCCAGCAGGAGAAGAGAAATTATAAAGATCAGAGCAGAAATCAATGAAATAGAAACCAAAAAAACAATAGAACAAATCAATGAAACTAGGAGCTGGTTCTTTGAAAGAATTAATAAGATTGACAAACCCCTGGCCAGACTTATCAAAAAGAAAAGAGAAAGGACCCAAATATATAAAATCATGAATGAAAGAGGAGAGATCACAACGAACACCAAAGAAATACAGACAATTATAGGAACATACTATGAGCAACTCTACGCCAACAAATTTGACAATCTGGAAGAAATGGATGCATTCCTAGAGACATATAAACTACCACAACTGAACCAGGAAGAAATAGAAAGCCT
>NW_019157277.1:0-2527 GCF_002288905.1 Enhydra lutris kenyoni | reverse complement strand
GGACCCAACCAGCAACGCTGCTGGGATTGTTTCTGACACTGCTGAGCTCCTACGAAGCTCTGTAACCTTTCAGCTTTGTGGCTTCTCAAAGAACCTGAACTTCTCATACAGCAGAGAACACATCTTTGCTTTTCTTTTTCTCATATATTCCATACTAATTACTCCTTCTATAAGTCAAGAACCTGTATACAATAAGTACTTAAATGTTTCACTGCTGACCATTACAGGACCTTAATTGTGATTAAAGTTTGCAAGAAAATAAAACAAAAAGCATGACATTTTCCCCAAGTGTACATTTATAGAGACACATACACACACATGCATGTATTGTGGATGTATATATCTCCATATATGCATTTGTATGCAAATCGTGAATGCAAATACCCACGTAAGTATCCATATATATGGACATATATGGGTATATGGATATATACAGATACATAGGAAATTGCATATATATATACACATATATGTATGTAAATGCATACATACATATACATGTGTGTATGTACCTCTGTGTGTGTGCACTTCAATTAGCACTGACTGCCAACATTTTAGGTATACTTTTCTGTTCCCAGTAATGAAAACATCTATTAAGCCCTGCACTCTCCAAAGCAGTCAATAATTATACTAATTAATCTTGTTGTTAAAAAAATTTTTAAATGCAAAAATCACCAGGCAATAGGACACTGAAAGTGAAATCTTTGGAAAGCAAAGAACATACCAGCAAGGTCAATAAATAACCCTTTATGATTACGTAGCTGACTTCATTCACATGGACGGCCATCTAGACAAACAACCCGTTCAAATGAAAGAATAAAATGCCAAGTTTCATACCTTTCTGAATTCAGAGTCTGATCGGCATAATCACTTTTCAAAGCATCTAATTCACTCTGGAGGAAGGCTATGTTTGTCTGTGCTTCTAAAAGATCTTTCTTAACTTTATGATTTTCCTTAAGGAAAGGAACAGCACAAGCATTAGATTTCAGGCATCTTCCACCCGGGAGAGTCAAGCGTAATGGAACCTCACACCCCACCCCACACCTCCACAGTCCTTCAAACCTTGGGTGTTCGAAGAACTAGTTACCAATTCAAGGTGATTTGAAAATATCATAAAGAAGTAAAGTCTCAAAAAGCTAAATCTTTGAAATTGTTCTTTTTTTTAACATTTGACATTTGATGCCAAAAAACCCCAGTTAAGACATGATCATGATGTACTTTAACATGTTACTGGCAAATTAACTCAGTAAACATGTAAACATCTGTTTTACTCAATGAGAGCTATGAATCTACTGACAAATATGCTGAGGAATTAACAGTATTTATCACCGGGCAGACTGGCTAATTTTTACAATAAATCTTATCACCTAACATTTGTGAGTTTTGCACTTAAAAATAGTGTGGTTTAAAAAAGTCTATGTTTTTCTTAAAAAAGAAAAAAAAAAAAAAACACTGGAGGCTTCCAGTACAAAATGATGGACTGAACACTCTTCTTTCCCTTTGAAGACCCCATTCCCATGAAATACCAAATAACATGAAATAAACCAATACAGGTTATAAGAATGCAAGAGGGGCCCCCCCAACACTCAAGTGAATTAAATACATTCCTGGAAGATGGAAACTGGATGGAAATGTGCTGACAAAAGAGAAGAGAGCAGGAGCACAGTAGGTCTGGTAGAGGTGTGGGGAAGGTTGTGTTATAGAGCAAAGGAGGAGGCAATTAGTGGGGCAGCACCCGCCCCCCAACAGGTGGAAATGGAGCTTAAAAACAGATTCAATTTGTGTATTAAGGCATGCAGCCCGCAGCCCCCGGGCCATCCTCTCTTACACTAGGAAAGAATAGCAGATAGTCAGAGTCAATTCCCAAGGCAGTAAGACAGGGCTTGTCTTTTTAAAAAGAACTGAAGTCAGTGCCTGGGTGCCACAGTCAGTTAAGCATCCAACTCTTGGTTTGGGCTCAAGTCCTGATTTCAGGGTCATGAGACAGAGACCCGTCTCAGGTTCGGTGCTCAGCGTGGAGTCTGTTTCAAATTCTCTGCCTCTCCTTCTGCCCCCACTTGCTCTCTCTCTCTTTCAAACAAATAAATAAAATCTTTAAAAAGAAAAAGAAATGAATAACCCCTATACAGTGTCCTAAGGCTTCTTATCCATACCCCACTCATTCCAGTCATAAGGGGTCCCCCATTCCAACAACCAGCTTCACACACACAGCTCCTAAGAAGACACCCTCTCAGGGAGGAGGTCCCAAGGTAAACAGACGTATTTACCTAGGTGCACAGGAATCCTACACCAGCTACCTAAAATGTTCAGAAATTCCAGGATGATGTATGGGTAGTGAGTTTAAAAAACAATCAGTCCAATAAGAACTTAAATTTTGGAGACTCCAAAATTAACATTTTCAAGGAGAAAAAACAAATTCCACGCATTGGGAAGAATAAATAAGAAGTTGGAAGGCATCAATGGATGATATTTTGAAGATGCCAGAGTTTCTTTTTACAAGAAACCAAAAACTCAACCAGGAAATGCA
>NW_019157276.1:0-2528 GCF_002288905.1 Enhydra lutris kenyoni | reverse complement strand
ATTGCACTTCTGGGTATTTACCCCAAAGATACAGATGTAGTGAAAAGAAGGGCCATCTGTACCCCAATGTTTATAGCAGCAATGGCCACCGTCGCCAAACTGTGGAAAGAACCAAGATGCCCTTCAACGAAAAATTGGATAAGGAAGATGTGGTCCATATACACTATGGAGTATTATGCCTCCATCAGAAAGGATGAATACCCAACTTTTGTAGAAACATGGACGGGACTGGAAGAGATAATGATGAGTGAAATAAGTCAAGCAGAGAGAGTCAATTATCATACGGTTTCACTTATTTTTGGAGCATAACAAACAGCATGGAGGACATGGGGAGTAGGAGAAGGCATTTGGGGGAAATTGGAAGGGGAGGTGAACAGTGAGAGATTGTGGACTCTGAAAAACAATCTGAAGGGTTTGAAGAGGTGGGAGCTGGGAGGTTGGGGGAACCAGGTGGTGGGTATTAGAGAGGGCACGGACTGCATGGAGCACTGGGTGTGGTATAAAAAACAATGAATACTGTTATGCTGAAAATAAATTTAAAAAATGATTTAAAAAAATCTCCAAACAAACAAAAGCCCAGGGCCAGATGGCTTCCCAGGGGAATTCTACCAAACATTTAAAGAAGAACTAATTCCTATTCTCCTGAAACTGTTCCAAAAAAATAGAAATGGAAGGAAAACTTCCAAACTCATTTTATGAGGTCAGCATCACCTGATCCCAAAACCAGACAAGGACACCTTCAAAAAAGAGAAGTACAGACCAATATCCTTGATGAACACAGATTTGAAAATTCTCACCAAAAATGCTAGCCAATAGGATTCAACAGTACATTAAAAGGATTATTCACACGACCAAGTGGGATTTATTCCAGGGCTGCAAGGTTGGTTCAACATCCGCAAATCAATCAATGTGATGCAACACATTAATAAAAGAAAGAACAAGATCCGTATGATACTCTCCATAGATGCTGAAAAAGCACTTGCAAAGTACAGCATCCCTTCCTGAACAAAACTCGTCAAAGTGTAGGAATAGAGGGCACATACCTCAATATTATCAAAGCCACCTTTGAGAAACCCACCGCAAATATCTTTCTCAATGGAGAAAAACTGAAAACTTTTCCGCTAATATCAGGAACACGGCAGGGATGTCCATTATCGACACTGCCATTTAACATAGTACTAGAAGTCCTAGCCTCAGCAATCAGACAACAAAAGGATACTGAAGGCATCCAAATCGGCAAAGAAGAAGTCAAACTATCACTCTTTGCAGATGATATGATACTCTATGTGGAAAACCCAAAAGACTCCACTCAAAACTGCTAGAACTTGTACAGGAATTCAGTAAAGTGTCAGGATATAAAATCAATGCACAGAAATAAGTTGCATTTCTCTACACCAACAACAAGACAGAAGAAAGAGAAATTAAGGAGTCAATCCCATTTACAATTGCATCCAAAACTATAAGATACCTAGGAATAAACCTAACCAAAGAGGCTACGAAGCTATACTCAGAAAGCTATAAAGTACTCATGAAAGAAATTGAGGAAGACACAAAGAAATGGAAAAATGTTCCATGTTCCTGGATTGGTAGAACAAATATTGTGAAAATGTCTATGCTACCTAAAGCAAATTACACATTTAATGTAATTCCTATCAAAATACCATCCATTTTTTTTTTCAAAGAAATGGAACAAATGTTCCTAAAATGTATAAGGAACCAGAAAAGACCTCGAATAGACAAAGGGATGTTTAAAAAAGAAAGCCAAAGTTGGTGGCATCACAATTCCAGACTTCAAGCTCTATTACAAAGCTGTCATCATCAAGACAGCATGGTACTGGCACAAAAACAGACACACAGATCAATGGAACAGAATAGAGAGCCCAGAAATAGACCCTCAACTCTATGGTCAACTAATCTTCGACAAAGCAGGAAAGAATGTCCAATGGAAAAAAGAAAGCCTCTTCAATAAATGGTGTTGGGAAAATTGGACGGCCACATACAGAAAAAAGAAATTGGACCATTTCCTTACACCACACACAAAAATAGACTCACAATGGATGAAGGACCTCAATGCGAGAAAGGAATCTATCAAAATCCTTTCGGAGAACACAGGCAGCAACCTCTTTGACCTCAGCTGCAGTAACATCTTCCTAGGAACATCGCCAAAGGCAAGGGAAGTAAGGGCAAAAATGAACTATTGGGATTTCATCAAGATCACAAGCTTTTGCACAGCAAAGGAAACAGTTAACAAAAGCAAAAGACAGCTGACAGAATGGGAGAATGTATTTGCAAATGACATATCCGATAAAGGGCTAGTGTCCAAAATCTATAAAGAACTTAGCAAACTCAACACCCAAAGAACAAATAATCCAATCAAGAAATGGGCAGAAGACATGAACAGACATTTCTGCATAGAAGACATCCAGATGGCCAACAGACACATGATAAAGTCCTCCACATCACTCGGCATCAGGGAAATACAAATCAAAACCACAATGAGATATCACCTCATACCAGTCAGAATGGCT
>NW_019157275.1:0-2530 GCF_002288905.1 Enhydra lutris kenyoni | reverse complement strand
TGGGATTATGGACATTGGGGAGGGTATGTGCTATGATGAGTGCTGTGAAGTGTGTAAATCTGGCGATTCACAGACCTGTACCCCTGGGGATAAAAATATATTGTATGTTTATAAAAAATTAAATTTAATAAAAAAAATTTTAAAAAAAAGAAATAAAAGAAAAATGCTTACCATTTATTGTGTACTGACTTGGAGCTAAACATCATCTTGTTAATTTGAGAGATCACTTTTAATATTATCGGCAAAGTTTTGTGTTAGATATTATCTCTATAGGCTTAAATAGGTATGACACTGAAGAAATTCATACACTAAATAAATCTATGGGCTCTGCTTTAAATTCAAGTATGCTTGATTTAAGGCCCAAATTATAAAGCACTATGTAGTCCCACCTAATACAAGAGGTTTCCAAAGGTTCTGTAGTATATATTCACATAAAATAGGAATTTAAAAATTTATACATATAATCTTAAAGTATAATGCTTAAAAATTCATTATAAATGAGTAATTGATGTGACATATTACTATTAGAATTTGGAAAACAACTTTTTGAGAAATTTTTTATCAAAAAAGTGATATTTTTTAAATGTATATTCATATAGAAGATTTGTTTATAGAAGACCATGGCTGTACCTTTCAACAAATTCTATGCTCCATTTCCAGCTTTACCACTTACTAGCTAGGTGATATGAGACAATTTATGCAAATATTTTTTCTTAGTTTCATCAACAACAAATACATACATACATATACAATAAACATATACATATATATACACAGAAATATATATATAACACAAAAATACACACACATATAATAAACACAATAAACATATGCATATATATACACACAGAAATATACCTATAATGTACAAATGCACACACACGCACACACATAAAAAATCTAGAAAACTGTACAATTTTCCGATCATGGTCTTCAAACATTGAACAAGAGTCTGTAGGGAACTGTGATATATTACTGAGAAGAGGAAAACAAATGATGGAAGAAGGTATAGTAAATCCTTGGCTTTTTGCCTGGAAACAATTTCCAGACATCAGAACTAGAAAGGAGGAAAAGACAGAGTCCAGCAGTCTTCTTGAATTATAGAGTTAAGGAACAGTGTTAAAGGAGGCAGGCACAATGAAAATTTTTAGAGCATAGTATTGGGAAGGAGGACTATGCAGTGAAAGAGCTGCAGAAAGGAGTAAAACATCTTCTCAAGGTTTTGTATCAGTCTGTATATCCACAGAGTAAAATTCCATGAATTCACGAAAAGAACAAATGCAGGAAAGAATAATTGCTAGAAAACCATGAATCAAACAATTCAATAAGATAGCTTGTGAATCAGAGTAGAATAATTTTATGAATATATAGGGCATATACTGGACATCAGAAACATTCACTTCTTTGTAGTAGACTAAAGACTTTGCTTCAGAACTGCCCTAAAATATGCGTATAAATGAGCTATAAAAGTTTCCACTGCTCTGTAAATAAATCTGCCAGAACAGAATTAGACATATTTTGTTTTTTTTATTCAGCTTTTGAAAATACATATTTAAGAATATTCTCTATCAAAAGTACTAATCACACAGCTAAGCAGAAAAATATCTCCTTTAAATAAAAAAAAGACACTAGAGACATAATTCATAATTTTAAATTCATAAAGATTATAGATGTGCCCAAAGGTTTAAATAACAATAAGTACAATGAGAGAAATGTATATATAGAAAAGAACCAAATATCTGAAAAGAAAACTATGTGGTGGTTTTAGAGTAGACACAGTAGAGTAAATATCAGTGAAATTGAAGATTTATAAATAGAAGTTATCCAAATAATAGAAAATGATAACCTGACCTTAAAATGCTGAGAATATAAATACAAGCTTTGTTGACTTGTACAACATTGTTAAGTGTTCTAATGCATATGTTATTGGAATCCAGAAAAGTTGAAGGGAAGAAAACATATTTGCAAAATAATCACCAAAAATTTTCCAAATTAGGTGAAAACTTTAAACTTATAATTCTAATTTAGACAGTAAATCCCAAGGCAGATAAATATTTTTAAGAAATGAATACACACACATCAATAAGGATCATAAATGAGTTCCAGGAAACCACTGATAAAGAGTATTTTTTTTTAATAACTGTTAAACAGAAAACATTTAAAGGCACATTAGGTTCAGAAACAGGTAACAAAAACAAAATATTCTTATCAGAATCAATGCTACTATATTCAGAAAACAGTAGAATCACATATTTGAAGGACTTAAAGATTAAGGAAAAAGCCTAAACTTATCTAGTATTCTATGGTTTAACAAACATATGGTACAACCACATTATGGAATAGTACTCAACAATTAAATAGAAACTAACTTTTAAAACACATAACAAGTTACATGAACCTCAGGGAATTATGATATGTGAATAATAATTTCAAGTGAATACATGGTATATGATTCCATTTCTATAGTATTCATGAAATGGTGATACAGAAAAGGGGAGCGTATCTGTGGTTGTTAGGAGTTAGAGTTGGG
>NW_019157274.1:0-2531 GCF_002288905.1 Enhydra lutris kenyoni | reverse complement strand
AGGAGAGAGCCCGATGCGGGGCTCGATCCCAGGACCCTGGGATCATGACCTGAGCCGAAGGCAGAGGCTTTAACCCTCTGAGCCACCCAGGCACCCCTTTATAGACATTTTTAAATTGAAAATGGAAGCTCTTCATTCAATCTTGTAGCAGTTTGTCATTTTAGAACTTCTAAGCTGTTCTCAGAGCTTCTAAGTTGACTTTTGTGTGTTCCTGTCATACAACTCTATTTTGGAATTATTTTTGGCTCCTTACATTTCCACTGGGTAATTTCACAACCCACTGCTTATGAGATTTGCTTCTGTTCTCCCTGACTGCTTTGCATAAGCCTCTCCAGGCCCAGACCACTGGCTCAGGCTGTATAAAAGGGAAATTTGCTACGTGAGCTGAGCTGCGTCGGGCAGGCAGGGGCAGCAGGATGGCGTCACAGTGGCAGGTGCTCCTATCCTTGTTGCTGTGGGTCTCAGGTGAGAAGCTGAAAGTGCCATAATCCTTCTGGAGTAGTGTCATTTTAAACAACTTTTTAAGATATATAATGAGAAACACTGGTTATTTCCAAAATAGACCCAATGATGTACTGCCATGTGGTACCATTAGGAAGCACATTTGCAATGACATATTTCAGCATGACTGGGATAAAGTGTGTCTGTATCACCGTTTTTCTGATTGCAGGTGCCCATGGGGACATCACGATGACTCAATCTCCAGGCTCGTTGGCTGTGTCTCCAGGTCAACGGGTCACCATGAACTGCAGAGCCAGTCAGAGTGTTAGCAACTATGTAGCCTGGTACCAGCAGAAACCTGGGCAGGCTCCCAGGCTCCTCATCTATGATGCATCCAGCAGGGCCCCAGGCATCCCAGACCGGTTCAGCGGCAGTGGGTCTGGGACAGACTTCACCCTCACCATCAGCAACCTCCAGGCCGAAGATGTGGGAAGCTATTACTGTCAGCAGCTTTATAGCTTTCCACCCACAGTGCTTCACCCTTGAACAAAAACCTGTTCCCCAGGGCTGTGGGTCAGGGAGGCTTTGCTGCACCAGCTGCTTCCTCTTCGCTCAGCCCTGAACATAGGTCTGTTCCCCTATCTGCCTGAGAAGTCACTTCTCCTGACTTACTCCTTGAAGGGCTTGTAAGGCTCAGCAGAAAATGAAGGGATCAGACTTTTCCTGCATCCACCACCCCTTTTTTAAAAAAGATTTCATTTATTCATTTGCCAGAGAGAGAGAGAGAGAGAGAGAGTGCAGAAGCAAGTGGACCAGGAGGCAGAGGGAGAAGCAGGCTCCCTTCTGAGCAGAGAGCCCAATGTGAGACTCCATCAAGATGCTGGGATCATGACCTGAGCTGAAGGCAGCCATTTAACCGACTGAGCCACAGAGGCATCCCTCCTGCATCCCTTTTTGTGGCAGGTTAATGAAGACAAATGCTGTGAAGATGTCTTAGGGATGCTATTGGGAGTTTTTGTGCCCCAAGAAGCTACGTGATTCCGAGGGTCCCATGACAGGAGTGAGCCAGGAAGGTCTGTCTTTAGCCTATGACAAAGGGCCGTGAATTTTACAGCCTGCGGATCAGTTCTCCCTTCCTGCTCCTCATGGACTCTGGGACATTTCTCTTTTATTTCCTTATTCCCTTTTCTTCACCCTCCATCACCTTCCCACTCTGAACCTTCCCAGGATGAAACCTTTGAGCTCTCCTATTCAGAATCTCCCACATGGAAGGTAGTGTCCCTCTTGCTTTTTCCTTCCAAGGGCCCTGTTTCCCAGCCTTCCTGGGCAGTGTCCTGCACATTCATTTCTGCTCCAGCTCCTTTCCTACCTCCCTTCTCTCTCTTCTCCATTTCTCCCAGACATACTCATTCTCACAAAGGCAATTCTTTCATTCATTTTTTTAAAAAGATTTTATCTATCTATTTATTGCTGGGGGTAGTGGCTGAGGGAGATGGCGAGACTCTCAGGCAGACACCCTGTTGAGTGGGGACCTGTGGGTGGGAACTATCTCACCATCAATGGCCTGGAGGCCAAAGGTGCGGCCCATTACTGTTGCCATCAGGGGGCAGCCACCCACCTACAGTGTTAGAGACAGCAACAAAAACTCCAGCTGTGGGCCCAACTGTGCTCTCTAGGATACCCAGAAGGTCATGGGCTCTTCTTCTGAATCTGGGAGACGTCACCATGGCCCTCTGTGGTGCCTGGGCTTGGCTGACTGTCGAAGACGCTTGGCTTTCAGAGGGAAGAGGAGGAACAGGGTCTGGAGAATGAGTCGGTACTCATTGGGCTCCGTTTTGGCGGAAGCCTGAGTCATGCAGGGAAAGGTGCACGTGTGATGCCATTCTTCTTTTTTTTTAAAATTTAATTTAATTTAATTTTTTATAAACATATAATATATTTTTATCCCCAGGGGTACAGGTGTGTGAATCGCCAGGTTTACACACTTCACAGCACTCACCATAGCACATACCCTTCCCAATGTCCATAACCTCACCCCTTCTTTCCCAACCTCCCTCCCCCATCAACCCTCAGTTTGTTTTGTGAGATTA
>NW_019157273.1:0-2531 GCF_002288905.1 Enhydra lutris kenyoni | reverse complement strand
TCTCATGAATGGAACCAGCGTTTATGTACTAGAGGCAGAATGGTTTCGTCCCAAGATTATGGATTCTCAAAAGTGCTCGAGACACCTAATAGTACGTATGAAGGATTATAATTGTAGGTAGACCCTCTTGAAAGCAGCTAGGACAAAGAAGCTCCTTACGAACAGAGGAAAGCCCGTCAGAATAACATCAGACCTGTCCACAGAGACCTGGCAAGCCAGAAAGGGCTGGCAAGATATATTCAGGGCACTAAATGAGAAAAACATGCAGCCAAGAATACTTTATCCAGCAAGACTGACATTCAAAATGGATGGAGAGATAAAGAGTTTCCAAGACCAGCAAGGCTTAAAAGACTATGCAACCAGCAAGCCGACACTGCAGGGGATTTTTTTTTTAATATTTAATTAATTTATTGACAGAGATCACAAGCAGGCAGAGAGAGAGGAAGGGAAGAAGGCTCCCTGTTGAACAGAGAGCCTGATGCGGGGCTCAATCACAGGACCCTGGGTCCATGACCCGAGCTGAAGGCAGAGACTTTAACCCACTGAGTCACCCAGTGGGTGCCTGCCCCTACACTGCAGGAAATATTAAAGGGGGTTCTATAAAAGAGAAAAAAATCGTAAAAATATCATTGAACAGAAATATAGAGACAAACTACCAAAAGAAAGACCTCAAAGGTAACACGATATCAATAAAAACCTATCTATCAATAATCATTCTCAATGTGAATGGCCTAAATGTGCCCATAAAAAGACACAGGGTTGCAGATTGGATAAAACGACAGGACCCATCCATATGTTGTCTACAAGTGACCCATTTTGAACCTAAAGATACACCCAGTCTGAAAGTGCAGTGATGGAGAAGCATCTTTCATGCCAATGGGCCTCAAAAGAAAGCCAGCATAGGGATTCTCATATCAGATAAATAAGATTTCAAACTAAAGACTGTAGTCAGAGATACAGAAGGACACTACATAATTCTTAAAGGGACTATCCACCAAGATTATCTAACAACTGTAAATATCTTTGCCCCCAATATGGGAGCAGCCAATTATATAAGAAAACTATTAATCAAGATAAACAGTCATATTTATATGACTACATTAATAGTAGGAGATCTTAACATGCCTCTCTCAGAAATAGATCATCGAAGCAGAAAATCAATAAAGAAATAAGAACATTGAATGACACATTGGATCAGATGGACCTCATGGATATATACAGAACATTCCACCCTCAAACAACAGAATACTCATTCTTCTCAAGTGCACATGAACCATCTCCATTATAGACCACATACTGGGTCACAAATCAGGACTCAACCCATACCAAAAGACTGAGATGATTCCCTGCATATTCTCAGATCACAATGCTTTGAAACTGGAGCTCAATCATAAGGAAAAGTTCGGAATGAAATCAAACACCGGGAAGCTAAAGACCACCTTGCTTTAGAATTCTTGGATCAACCAGGAGATCAAAGAAGAACTTAAATAATTCATGGAAACCAATGAGAATGAAGACACGTCAGTCCAAAACCTATGGGGTACAGCAAAGGCCGTCCTAAGGGGGAAATACATAGTCATCCAAGCCTCCCTCAAAAAAATTGAAAAATCCAAATACACCAGCTGTCTCTACACCTTAAAGAGCTGGAGAATCAACAACGAATCAAACCAACTCCACACATAAGAAGGGAAATCATCAAGATTAGAGCAGAGATCAATGAGGTAGAAACCAGAGATACAGTAGAACGTATCAATGAAACTAGAAGCTGTATTTTTTTTGAAAGAATCAATAAGATCAAAAAACAATTGGCCACACTAATCCAAAAGAAAAGAGAGAAAGCCCAAATTAATAAAATTATGAATAAAAAGGGAGAGATCACAACGAACACTAAGGAAGTAGAAACAATCATCAGAAGTTATTATCAACAGTTATATGCCAATAAGCTAAGCAACCTCGATGAAATGGAAGCATTCCTGGAAACAATAAACTACCAAAATTGAACCAGGAAGAAATTGACAACCTGAATAGACCGATATCTAGTAACGAGATTGAAGCAGTGATCAAAAGCCTCCCAAAAAACAATAGCCCAGGACCTGATGGATTCCCTGGGGAATTCTACCAAGCTTTCAAAGAAGAAATAACACCTATTCTACTGACGTTGTTTCCAAAATTTGAAGCAGAAGGAAAACTTCCAGATTCTTTTTATGAAGCCAGCATTACCCTGATCCCCAAAGCAGGCAAAGACCCTACCAAAAAGGAGAATTTCAGACCAATATCACTGATGAATATGGATGCTAAAATACTCAAAAGATCCTAGCGAACAGGATCCAACAGTACATTAAAAAGATTATTCACCATGACCAAGTGGGATTCATGCCTGGGTTACAAGGATGGTTCAACATTCACAAATCAATTTATGTGATAGAGCAATTCAATAAGAGAAGATAGAAGAACCACATGGTCCTCCCAATTGATGTGGAAAACGCATTTGACAAAATCCAGCATCCATTCCTGATTAAAAAGCTTCAAAG
>NW_019157272.1:0-2531 GCF_002288905.1 Enhydra lutris kenyoni | reverse complement strand
CCAGCTATGTGGGTGGCTGACAGAATTCGGGGCTCAGGCTTTGTCAGGCTGAGGATTAGCGCACAGGGCAGCCTATGAAATTGGGGTGTGGTCAGGGGCTATACAGGTTGATCCTCATGTGTGGTATCTGGGCAGCCCCACAGTGCACTTCTTCTTTCTGATGGGCACGCAGAATCCTGTCTTGTGGCTCTAGAATTCCCAATCTGGAGGTCGTCTGGGCCAGGAGTGTGAGGACGGAAGTCTGAAAACACAAGCTAGGGTTAGGTTTAGGGCTGAGGGCATGGCAGTTCCAATGTGCAGTGGCTGATTCGAGATCTCCAGCACCAACTTACATTCCCACCAACAGTGTAAGAGGGTTCCCCTTTCTCCACATCCTCTCCAACACACGTTGTTTCCTATCTTGCTAATTTTGGCCATTCTAACTGGTGTAAGGTGGTATCTCAATGTGGTTTTCATTTGAATCTCCCTCATGGCTAGTGATGATGAACATTTTTTCATGTGTCTGATAGTCATTTGTATGTCTTCATTGGAGAAGTGTCTCTTCACGCCTTCTGCCCATTTTTGACATGATTATCTGTTTTGTGTGTGTTGAGTTTGAGAAATTCTTTATAGATCCTTGATATAAACCTTTTTTCTGTACTGTCATTTGCTAATTTCTTCTCCCATTCCATGGGCTGCCTCTTTGTTTTGTTGACTGTTTCCTTTGCTGTGCAGAAGCTTTTGGTGAAGTCTCAAAAATTCATTTTCACTTTCATTTCCTTTGCCTTTGAAGACACATCTTGAAAGAAGTTTCTGTAGCCGATGTTGAAGAGGTTACTGCCTATGTTCTCCTCTAGGATTCTGATGGATTCCTGCCTCATATTGAGATCTTTTATCCATTTCGAGTTTATCTTTGTGTATAGTGTAAGAGAATGTTTGAGTTTCATTTTTCTACATGTAGCTGTCCAATTTTTCCCAGCACCATTTATTGAAGAGACTGTCTTTTTTCCACTACATATTTTTTCCTGCTTTGTCGAAGATTATTTGACCATAGAGTTGAGGGTCCATATATGGGCTCTCTACTCTGTTCCACTGGTCTATATGTCTGTTTTTATGCCAGTACCATGCTCTTTTGGTGATCACATCTTTGTAGTAAAGCTTGAAATCAGGTAACGTGATGCCCCCAGTTTTGTTTTTCTTTTTCAACATTTCCTTAGCAATTCGGGGTCTCTTCTGATTCCATACAAATTTTAGCATTATTTGCCATGAACATATTCTTGATTAGAAAATGTAGGCCATTTCTTCCCACTTCGTGGGTTACACCTTGACCTAACTTTTTTATGTATAATTATTATGCTTACTTTTCTTCCTTTTGAGGGTTTGCTGAAGATGGTGGTATATAGATTGACTTAACTAGAAGTGGTGAGGTTTATTGGGGTTTATCGATTATAGAACAGGCTCCTCTAGAGGGATGTAAAGCACCACCAAGTACTTTGAGTTTTAAGCAGTTGTTAGTAGTTCTCTGGCAAATAATTTTGTTGTAGAAATTATTTATGTTTAGGGCTGAGCATAGTGGTGTATCTGATCTCAGTTTGGGTCTCACCTACTGTGTGTTTGGAAATAATAAATTCACCTTCGTGGTATATTTTATGTTAATAGTAGCTTTTAATGGTCTGGTTAAATTTTAACTTTAGTGTGATGTAGTACTTAACATATTTTACGCTGTGGGCTTATTAATTTGGGTTAATCATATGACCAGGGTGGCTGGCACAAAATTTAACAACTCTTAATGTTAACATGACTTAGTCAAACTTTCGTTCATGGCTTAATTTCTGTCACTGCTGTATCCCGTGGGGGTGTGATTGAGCAAGGTGTTATGAGCTACTTATTTAGTGTGCTTGTTACCTGCTCCTTTTAATCAGTTTAGGGATTTAGAGGGCATTTTCACTGAGATGTGGAAACTTGCATGTGTAATTCTGTTAATAATCAATAGGAAGGCTAGGACCAAACCTTTATGTTTAGGGAGTCTTATGAATCTTCTAGGCATTTTCAGTGCCTTGCTTTATTTATTAAGCTACATTAACAGTTGTAGGATGAGATTAGTTAATGTTAAGGTGTTTAGGCATGGTAATTTAATTATTAGTATTAAATGTAAGTTAATGGGGGTATAGAGTTGAGGTATTACATCTATAGATAGCTTTCTTGAATAGAGTATTCTGGGTAAATTAGTGATAGAGATTAATGTATGGAGTATCAGTATAAGTGGCTTCTTATATATGTAGCATGTGCTTAGTTCTGTTTTTGGGGTTTGGCCCGACAATTTTAAGTGTTTGTATACTTTTGAAGTTACGGGAGGTAAAGGGGTTTTGATTTAGCTAGTTTCTATCTGTTGAATATGCCTATGTGTGCACGTGTGTTCGTGTGTATGTGTGTATGTGTATACATGTGTATGTCCTGTAACCATTGACTGAATTGCACCTTATGGTTGTGTGATGTGGATAAATGATGATGATTAAACCCAGTTACAAGTTATTTGAATATGACGAGGCCTT
>NW_019157271.1:0-2531 GCF_002288905.1 Enhydra lutris kenyoni | reverse complement strand
ATATATATATATTAGATAAACTAGTTAAAAAACGTTAAAAAAGAAGAGGGTAAAAGTTAAAAAAATTTAGCAGCAGAAGAAAAAAAATTGAAAAAGAAAGAAAAATTAAATTAACTGCAAGGCTAAAGAATCATGGGGAGAAAGCCATGAGTTCCATGCTTTGCTTTCTCCTCCTCTGGAATTCCGCTGCTCTCCTTTGTATTGAAACTACACTCCTTGGTAGGTGAACTTGGTCCTGGCTGGGTTTCTTGTTGATCTTCTGGGGGTGGGGCCTTTTGTAGTGATTCTCAAGTGTCTTTGTCCCAGGCGGAGTTGTACCGCCCTTACCCGGGGCCCGTCTGAATAATCTGATCGCGTTTGCTTTCGGGAGCTTTTGTTCCCTGAGTGCTTTCCGTAGAGTTCCGGAGGGCGGGAATGAAGACGGCGGCCTCCCGGTCTCAGGCCCAGAGGAGCCGAGAGCCCGGGGCCCCACTCCCCAGTGCGCCCACAGAGAACAGCGCCCAATCACTCCCGCCACCCTGGCCTCCGGCCGCGGTCTGAGCGACCGAGCCCGTGACCGGTTCAAGGTAACCCCGAGATTAGAGCTTACTCCTCGGCTCTGTCTCTGTAGCCGGCTTCCCCGTTCTAATACCTGTAAGCTCTGCAACACTCAGACCCCCCGATCCTTCTGTGACCCTGTGGGACCTGAGGCCACGCTGACCCTGCGTGGGCTTCACCCCGGTTAAGCCTCTGGAGCGATGTCCCTCAGCGGAACAGACTTTTAAAAGTCCTGATTTTGTGCTCCGTTGCTCCGCTACTTGCCGGGAGCAAGCCCCTCCCCGCGCGGTCTATCTTCCCGTCGCTTTGGATTCACTTTTCCGCCAGTCCTACCTTTCAGAAAGTGGTTGATTTTCTGTCTCTAGAGTTGCTGCTCTTCCTCTCTTCGATCTCCCATTGGATCTGCAGGTGTCCGCAATCTTCAGACAAGCCATCTAGCTGATCTCCCGCCACCCGAAGTAGTCCCAGCCTGCCACGTCTCCGCCATCCTGACTCCAAGTCGTCTTTTTACTTTCTTGATGGTAAACTTTGAAGCACAAAAGTTTTTAATTTTGATGAAGTTTGACTAATTTTATATTTTATCTTAACTTCAGGCTTGTGCTTTTGGTGTCTAAGCAACCATTGCTTATCCAAGTTAATGAAGATTTATGCCTAGGTTTTCTATTAAGTTTTTTTTTGTAATTTTGGCTTTTACATTTAGGTCTTTGATTCATTTTGATTTAACTTTTGTATATAGCTTGAGGTTCAACTTTATTCTTTTATATCTGGATATCAAGTGGTCCAGCACCTATAGAGAAGACTTCTCTTTTTCTATTGAAAATTTGCCTTGTCGCTGTTGGCAAAAGTTAATTAATAAATGTAGGAGTTTATTTTTGAGGTCTCAAATCTATTAATCTATTTCTTTCCTTCTGTTAGTACCACATTGTTTTGATCACTGTAGTTTTGTGATAAGTATTGAAATTGGGAAGTGTGAATCTTTTAACTTTCTTTTTCTTTTTAAAGACTGTTCTGGTTATTCTGAATCCCTTGTATTTTCATATGAATTTTAGGATCACTATATCAATTTTCTTTTTTTAAAAGAAAAAGCCAGCTTGAAATTTGATACAGATTACTTTGAATCTGAAGATCAACTGGGGGACTATTGCCATTTTAACGATCTTAAGCCTTCAATCTATGAACATAGAATACCTTTTTTTCCCTTAGGTACTCCTTAATTTCTTTCAATAATGTTTTGTAGTTTTTAGTGTAAAAATCTTGCACTTTTAATTAAATTTATTCTTAAATATTTTATCTTTTTTATGCTTTTAAAAGTGGAATTTTTTCTTAATTTCATTTTTGTATTATTCATTGCTACTACACTGCAGTGCAGTTGATACTGTGTATGATCTTGTATCCTGTAATATTGTTAAAATTGTCTTTTAGTTTGAATTAGTTTTTATTAGCACATGTTCATTAACACTATGTTTTAATACTGTATTTTTTTAAAAGATTTTATTTATTTATTTGATAGAGAGAGAGAGAGAGAGAGGGAGAGAGCACAATAGGGGAGCGGCAGGCAGAGGGAGAGGGGGAGGGAGAGGCAGGCTTTCCACTGAGTGGGGAGCCAGATTCAGGGCTCCATCCCAGGACCCTGGGATCATGACCTGAGCCTAAGGCAGACATTTAACCAACTGAATTACCCAGGTGCCCCTTTAACACTGTATTTTTTGTCCAGGGTATTACTGACCTGTTTTAATAGTCATCAATAAGATACTTAAAACCTCATGACTTGGTTAGGTCTATATTTTCTCTACAGTTGGAATGACTAAGCCTTGAGAGGTTAAATTACTTACATTCTCATGTATAATAAGTAGTCAATCCAAATGGTAGCACAGATGTGGATCTCTTTCAGCCACATGTCCTTTCAGTTACCCCTTCATGTGTGTTAGGCCCCAATGATGAAGTTGTTGAAAGGACATAGGACTGAGATGTATTGGGATAGAGTCAATTTTGCT
>NW_019157270.1:0-2532 GCF_002288905.1 Enhydra lutris kenyoni | reverse complement strand
AAAACATAAGGCTAGAATTTTTCCTTACAGGAAAGAAAATACCCAGGGTGAAAAGGCAAACTATGGAATGATAGAAAATATTTGAAAAATATAAGGAGATGATATGTGGAATATATAAAGAAACCCTACAACTCAAGAACTATAAAACAAAATCATATGATTAGAAAATTATCAAAGGAGCTAAGTTGGAAAACTAGTGCTACTGGAATTCAAGACTTCCTATAAATCTTTGTTGATCAAGACAACATGGTATTTGCAAAAGAACTAAATAGACCTTTGGAAGAAAATAGATCAGAAGTAGGTTCTTAAAAAAAAAAAAAGAAGTTCTTAAAAACACATAATAAATATATAATATAATCAACCAATCTTGGACAAAGATAAAATAATAGATAAAAGATAAAAATAATATTTTAACAAATGGTGTTGTAACAACTGGATATCTGCATGCAGAAGAAAAAAGAAATGTTCTAGACACTGACTTTATCCTGTTTAAAAAATTTACTTAAGGGGCACCAGGCCTTTGGCTCGTCATGATCCCAGAGTCCTAGGATTGTGCCCTACATCAGGCTCTCTGCTCAGCAGAGTGTCTGCTTCTCCCTCTTCCCCAGCCCGGCTTGCGTTCCCTCTCCCTGTGTCTCACTCTATCAAATCAATAAATAAAATCCTTTAAAATTTTTCTTAAAATGGACCATAGACCTAAATATGGAAAACTATTAAACTTCCAGGACATAGGAAAAATCCTAGATACTATTGATTATGGTAATGAAATTTTGTTTTAGTTATTTAAATTACAGTTGGTTAACATAGAGTATAATATTAGTTGCACGTGTACAATTTAGTGATTCAACACTTCCTACAATACCCAGTGCTTATCACATGTGCGCTCCTTCATTCCCGTGACCTGTTCTACCCATCCCCCAACCATCAGTTTGTTCTCTAGATTTAAGTGTCTGTTTCTTGGTTGGTTTCTGTGTTGTTTTTTGTTTTGTTTGTTTGTTAGTTTGCTCATTTGTTTCTTCAATTCCACATATAATTGAAATCATATATTTTTCTTTCTCTGACTCAAAGATTTCAAATGTCCTGTCTTTATGGGCACTTTCAGCTCAGTTTATTTTTCAGCTTCAGAATTAGTTTGGTCCTTTTTTGTAGTGTCTATCTCTTAGTTGATATTCTCAATCTGCTCATGTAATATTTTCCTGATATGTTTACCTAGATGCGCTCCCCTTTAGTTCATTGAGAATCTTTATGAAGAATACTTTAAATGCTTTTTCAGAAATATTATAAATATGCTTTTCTATAGGTTTGGTGTATGTAGTATTATTCTACTCCTTTGCGGGGCCTTGTTTCTGTTTCTTTTATGTATTGTCATCTGTTAGTGAGATTTGGGCATTTGAATAAACAACCATTTATCTCAGCTACTGAAACTTTCTGATTCTTCTTTGTTATGCCATGTTAGTCATTGGTGTTTGATGCAATGTTCCATGATTCAGTACTTCATTAGTGTTTGATGTATTTCATTACATACAGTACTTACAGTACTTCATTAGTGTTTGATGTAGTGTTCCATGATTCATTGTTTGCATGTAACACCCAGTGCTCCACGCAATATGCATCCCCCTTAATACCCATCATGGGGCTAACCCATCCCCCTACCTCCCTCCCCTCTAAAACCCTCAGTTTGTTTCCTGGTGTCCATAGTCTCTCATGGTTCATCTCCCACTCTGACCCCCCCTTCATTTTTCCGTTCCTTCTCCTAATGTCCTCTATGCTATTCCTTATGTTCCATGTATAAGTGAGACCATAGGAGAATTGTCTTTTTGTTCTTGAATTATTTCATTTAACATAATCCCCTCCAGTTCTGCCCATGTCAGTGCAATGGGTGGGTATTCACTCTTTCTAATGGCTGAGTAATATCCCATTGTATATATAAAATATATCTTCTTTATCCATTCATCTGTTGAAGGGCATCTCAGCTCCTTCACAATTTGGCTAATGTGGACATTACTGCTATGAACATTGGGAGGCATGTGCCCTTTCCTTTCACACCTGTATCTTTGGGCAAAGATACCTAGTAGTGGAATTGCTGGGTCATAGTGTGACTTTATTTTTAACATCTTGAGGAACCTCCATACTGTTTTCCAGAGTGGCTGCACCAGCTTGCATTCCCACCAAGAGTATAAGAGAGTTCCCTTTGTCTCCACATCCTTGCCAACAATTGTTGTTTCCTGTCTTGTTGATTTTAGCCACTCTGACTGTTATAAGATTGTATCCCAGTGTGGTTTTGATTTGAATCTCCCTGATAACTAATGATGATGGATGTTTTTTCCTGTCTCTGCTAGCCATTCATGTGTCTTCTTTGGAGAAGTGTCTGTTTGTGTCTTCTGCCCATTTTTTACTTGTTTTTTGGGTGTTGAGTTTGAGAAGTTCTTTATAAAGCTTAGATACCAGCCCTTTATCTGTAATGTCATTGCAAATATCTTCTCCCTTCCCATAGGTTGCTTCTTTGTTTGGTTGACTGTTTCCTTTGCTGTG
>NW_019157269.1:0-2533 GCF_002288905.1 Enhydra lutris kenyoni | reverse complement strand
TGTGGACGCTCTGGAGACGAGAGAATTATGGAAAGAGGGGCAAAGGAATTGAAGATAGCAGCAAGGGACAAGACTGAACTGTAACTACAGTCATGCCTCCTATCATCTATCCTGAGTGAAATGGGATCTAGGAGATGAGAGGAGGAATGGCTGTGAAAATGTGTAGAAATTAATGGGCAGGGGATCCCAGGCAGGAGGAGGGTGATGCATTGTTGGAACAGAAGCAGAAGAGCAAAACTGGGAAGGAAGGATGCTACAAACAAGGACTGGAATGCTTGAAATGATGACATGTCCCAGGTGGTACAGGCATTGGAAAAGACAATGTCCAGGGTATGACCACAGACTGGATGGAGAGAATGAAAAAGACTTTTGAATTAGGCAACTGGACTTAAATTTCAGATCTGTAGATCTAATAATAAGAGATATTATTTTTACTAATACAATGCTTCTCAAAGTCCTAAATTCACTAAGCCTCATGCCTAGACCGCTACAGCTCTGGTTCAGAACATGGGCCACAGGAAAGAAATTGGCCCTCACATTGCAAGAGTTACTCCTGAGAAGTGCAGGGGGGACAAGGCAAGGGTGGGGAGGGAAGTACATAACAAACAGTCAATCTCAGAGAACACAAAACATGTTTCAGAATCTGTCACATTTTTAAACCTAGCAAATAGTAAAATTGAGGATCTGTTCCGACAGAGTCAGATTGCGTATATCTGTTGTCAAACATATCAGTCACTGAAGATATGAGATGAAAAAAAACTACAAATAAATGATCACAAAGAAGAAAATATGCTGATCCTCATTCTCAGATGGAAGTTGATTTATTTTGATAGATATAATGCTGTGTTACAGTTGATGTGTGTGTGTGTGTGTGTGTGGTTTTTTTTTTTTTTTTGTACTGAGCCTAGAGAGTGAATCTTCCGATGCTCAGATCAGATGGTAAATGTGTCACACATATCACAAAGATGTTACTACAAATTTCATTAAAGTATTGAGCTTACTATTAGTAAGTCCCTTTTGTCTTCAAAAATATAGCAGGATCAAAAAAATATAGCAGAATCTAGATTAATATATCAATACAGTTCTCATGCATTTGTTTTTTTCAGTGCTTCCCTGGGAGAGAATGAATGGGTTGGAATTGCAATTAGTAATTCACCTGACTCACACGAACATGCTCAGGTATACATTACTCATTAGTGCACTGAGGGTGGTAAAAGTGTAAGAAATACTAGTTCAGGCAATTAATTGCTTAGACTTGGAAATGTTCAGGTGAACTATTTTCAGGCCTATCTTAGTGTACTTAATTTAAATTTGTTAACAGTCACCAGTGTCTAATAAATGGGGGCAAGACAACACTTTCTGAGCTCTCAAATTCTCAACACTGAGAAACGTGACTAACAGCCCAGGTTAACAGGTAGATTCTGAAAATGCCACTTTCAACAGGATTTACAGGAGCCACGTGTATTTATGGCATGAATTTTATGCCTCTCATCTCCCAAAACAGCTCTTACTTTTCTTAGGTACAACAAACTGCCTAAGAAAAAACTGTACAAAAAATAAAGTCATAATCAGATTTGATTATTGGCCTTCCGTAATAGATGATCAAGACTATTCAATTCTACACCATCATAATCCCAGGCATCCAGGACATCTCTCATCATCTTGAGTCTTTGCCACATTTCTATGTGCGCATTCCCTAATCTTCAAATCCACATCTGCTCCAAACATTTCCATTCTACCCTTCTACATTCTTAACTTCTTTTCTAAATGTTTTGTTTACTTTTTAGCCCTAACCAAAACTTGAGTATATTTTGAAGGACACCTATTCGCCTGTGGCTCTCTCAAGTGGGGGTGAGTTTTCTTTCATACCCTAAAACGCATAAGCCTGGAGATGGCATCCTTATTGTTGAAATCCACTTACGTGTTAAGAAGCTTCTCTACCACCTCCCTAAAATCCCAGCTAAATTGATTTGATGCAAGTGAATTATGCTGTCTCCTGCCTCATCTTGACTGAATTTACTTGGTATTGCCGTCTTCCAGGTATGCATTTCATTAAGCAATGTCTCACTGAAGATCCTGAAACACTGACTTTCTTTCTACCACTCTTCTGCCATCTTTGTTGGTTGTTTCAATGTCCATATTGATAACCCCTCAAAACCTTTAAGAGGCTTTGTTCTCCTGGTTCTAGCGATCTTTCCCACTGACCCACCCAATTCATGTTCATAGCCTGAACACTGCTTTTTCCAATGCCTGTACCACCTGGGACATGTCATCATTTCAAGCATTCCAGTCCTTGTTTGTAGCATCCTTCCTTCCCAGCCTTGTTCTTCTGCTTCTGCTGCAACAATACATCACCATCCTCCTGCCTGGGATCCCTTGCCCATTAATTCTACACATTTTCACAGCCATTCTTCCTCTCATCTCCTAGATCCCATTTCACCCAAGATAGAATAGATGATAGGAGGCATGACTGTAGTTACAGTTCAGTCTTGTCCCTTGCTGCTATCTTCAACTCCTTTGCCCCTCTTTCCAT
>NW_019157268.1:0-2533 GCF_002288905.1 Enhydra lutris kenyoni | reverse complement strand
GTGTTGGCCTGCAGAATGTATGGTTCTTTCCTCTGACATCTCAGCAGATGTCTTTGAGAGCAGGAAACACTCATCTGTGGAAGACAGAGCTGAAATGGTTATACTATGAGAAGGGATAGTCATGCAGCATTTATCAGAACCAGGAGCTGCCTAAGCTGGGCTTCCCTCTGTTCAGGTTTATTTCCTGGAGGTGCTGACTGAGGTGAGACCCCAACCAGACTCATTAAAGTTAGTCTTTTGATCTCTGTATGGGAACAACTAGATTACTTCTCCAAATATAATGGCTGTCAAGAGGAAAGACCTCAAAGTTACAGATGTAGTGAAAATAAGGGCCACCTTTACCCCAATGTTTACAGCAGCAATGGCCACGGTCGCCAAACTGTGGAAAGAACCAAGTTTCCCTTCAACGGACAAATGGATAAGGACGATGTGGTCCATATACACTATGGAGTATTATGCCTCCATCAGAAAGGATGAATACCCAACTTTTGTAGCAACATGGATGGGACTGGAAGAGATTATGCTGAGTGAAATAAGTCAAACAGAGCAAGTCAATTATCATATGGTTTCACTTAGTTGTGGAGCATCACAAATAGCATGGAGGACAAGGGGTGTTAGAGAGGAGAAGGGAGTTGAGGGAAATTGGAGGGGGAGACAAACCATGAAAGACTGTGGACTCTGAAAAACAAGCTGAGTGTGTGGAAGGGGCAGGGTTGGGAGGTTGGGGGAACCAGATGTTGGATATTGGAGAGGGCACGGAATGCATGGAGCACTGGGTGTGGTGCAAAAACAATGAATACTGTTACGCTGAAAATAATTTTAAAAATTAAAAAAAAAGAGGAAAGACGGTTCTTTGAAAGTTTAGAGGAAATCAAACTGCACCCAGACTTCCATTTCAGAGAGAGGGCTCAGTCTATTCCCCTCTGGCTGGCCCAGAGCACATAGACTCCCCCTCTGCCAAATTCCACTGGCATAGCAGGGCCCCAGCCACAGTCTCAGGGTTCCTAGGAGCTCCAGCTTGTCTCTGCACCACGGGGCTACTAAAACTGCAAGCAACATTTGTTAGGGAAACTGATTTTTATGAAGCCAGAATTACCCTGATCCCCAAACCAGGCAAAGACCCCAAAAAAGAGGAAAATCTCAGACCAATACCCCTGATGAATATAGATGCCAAGATTCTCAACAAGATCCCAATTAATAGGATCTGACAGTAAATTGAGAGGAGTATGCACCACGAACAGGTGGGATTTATCCCTGGGATGCAGGGGTGGTTCGACATTTGCAAATAAATCATTGTAATAGAACAAATCAATAAGAGAAGAGAGGAAAACTACCTGATCCTCTCAATTGATGCAGAAATACCATTTGACAAAATCCAGCATCTGTTTCTGATTAAAATCATTCAAAGTATAGGGATAGAGGGAACATTCCTAAACTTCATGAAATCTATCTATGAAAAACCCACAATATCATTCTCAATGGGGAAAAGTTGACAGCCTTCCCTTTGAGATCAGGAACATGACAAGGATGCCCACTCTCACCACTACTGTTCAACATAGAATTAAAGGTCCTAGCAACAGCAATCAGACAACAAAGAGAAATAAAATGTATTCAAATTGGCAAAGAATAAGCCAAACTCTCTCTTTTTGCAGATGACATAATAATTTATATGGAAAACCTAGACTATTAGAACTCATAGAGCAAATCAGCAATGTGCAGGATACAAAATCAATGTACAGGGGTGTCTGGGTGGCTCAGTGGGATAAAGCCTCTGACTTAAGCTCAGGTCATCCCAGGGTCCTGGGATCGAGTCCCACAATGGGCTCTCTGCTCAGCAGGAATCCTGCTTCCTCCTCTCTCTCTGCCTGCTTCTCTGCCTACTTGTGATCTCCGTCTGTCAAATAAATGAATAAAATATTTTAAAAAAAATCAATGTACAGAAATCATTTGGTTTCTTATACACTAACAATGAAAATATAAAAGGGGAAATTAGAGAATTGATTCCATTTACTATAGCACCCAAAACCATAAGATACCTTGGAATAAACCTAACCAAAGAGGTAAAGAATCTGTACTCGAGGAACTACAGAACACTCATGAAAGAAACTGAAGAAGACACAAAAAGATGGATAAGCATTCTATGCTCATGGATCAGAAGAATAAACATTATTAAAATGCCTATAATGCCTAGAGCAATCTATACTTCCAATACCATCCCAATCAATACTCCAGCAGCATTTTTCAAAGTGCTGGAATAAGCAATCCTAAAATTTGTAGGGAGCCAGAAGAGACACCATACTGCTAAGGAAATGTTGAAAAAGAAAAACAAACCCAGGAATATCACGTTACCTGATATCAAGCTATACTACAAAACTGTGATCATCAAGACAGCATGGTACTGACACAAAAACAGACATATCGACCAGTGGAACAGAGTAGAGAGTCCAGAAATGGACCCAGAGCTCTATGGTCAAATAATCTTTGAAAAAACAGGAAAAAATATCCAGTGGAAAAAAGACAGCCTCTTCAATAA
>NW_019157267.1:0-2533 GCF_002288905.1 Enhydra lutris kenyoni | reverse complement strand
ACCCCAGACCTGCTGCTCACAATGTGCATTTTTAACAAGGTCTCTGATGATTCAGTAAAATGGGAGAAATTCTGGTCTATACTGAGTCTGCTGCCACATTCCGTTACTTTAATTTAACCCTCTAGAAGCAAGCCTCACGTTCATCACTATCAATTCTTCAAAACTGGAACTGTCGTAAAAGTAATAAACTTTCTAATGGACTTTTTATCACGGTTAAGGCTTCCTTGATTTCCCCTGAACTGACCCTGCTCTCTTCTTCCTTCCTTCCAATTCTCTTACATTGTACTCAATGATACTATTTATGAAGTACCACCATATGCATGCCATTAAGACACACATTCTTATAGCTGACTAGATCATAGCTCTGCATAATCAATGACATCCTTAATGTCTTCCCAATAGTGAGGAAAGCAGTAAGAGGGGGAAAATTTTGGTATCCTACTCTGACAGGTTTTGGTACCGGAAGCTCACCTGATACACTTCTGGCATTTAAATAGTCTGCTATTCCTTTTAAAAGAATTGAGCTAAGGCTTATATGTTTCAAAAGCTCTTTTTCTTAGGCTTGTAAATATCGTTTGTTCAAACATGGATATCAGCAATAACATCTACCTTATTTATGTCAGAACGTTCACTGAAGCTTGCCCAAAATAACTAAATAAATAAATAAAAGAAAAAGACTTCAGAATAAGAAGACTGTGAGCATTTCAAATATTTTACTGGACTTCTTTACACTGTTAAATTTGTATTGTAAAATTTACCTGACTGGGATGCTTGAATTTCCTCCACTTCTCTGGGTTGATTAGGAATAAACTCTTTCCCCTCTACAGCAGGCTAAATGAGTATTGAAACAATATGATTAAGACATAATGAACATTTCAAGCAATCTGTAGTTAAAACCTCAAAATAAAAATGTAAGTTTTACCTTCAAGTAAGAATATTTTCCCGGAGAATCTAAAAAGCAAAAGGGTCATATAGTTAACTCCATGTACATATAGAGGCCAACAAACACTCATGCACTTAGGACTAAGCTGAATCCTCATGCCTGGCTCAGATTACAAATGGGTTTTGAGGTTGTTTCTGCAGACAGAAAAGTGGGTTGAGCAGAAGAGCAATTTCTAATGAGAGGAACAAATCGTGACCCTGAGCAGACAAACGTGAAAGCCAATGGTAGAATGCTACACCACATCCTTAAGGCAATATAGCAGAATCATTTATACCATTAGACTCTAAGTACGTATGACCGTCTTCCATTTGTCCTGTAATGTAGGAGTACATAGTGCTGATGATAGGTCAACTGAATGCATACTTGAGTTTTCATCAAACAAAGCCTTATGAACTGATCAGCTTGGATATATATTTGTAGGATCACAGTTACTAAAAGTACTCATTTTTGTCAATACCCACATGTGCTACCGGTATGCCTACATTCCTGTATCTACTAGTTTAGCCACCTTAAAGTTTCTTCATCCACTTAGGCAAGAAGGTGTATAAAACACATCTAAGAAATAATGTACAATAGCTTTAAATATGGAAGTATGACTATGTATATGGAACAAAATCTATTTAATTGCCACAGAAATCTTAGGTACTGAAAATCTTTTGTCACTGCCATACTTATTGATTATAACAATTTTAGCCATCAGGGAACCAACCCTATAATTTCTTTTGATTCCAAACGTAGTTTGATTTGGTAGATCATGTCAGTCTTTCAAGGGTTTTTGGAAATAGCTATCATATCCAAAAATTACCTATCTTAAAAAAAAGAAAGCCATAGCTCCTGTATCTCACTTGAGTAATGAAGATCGACATAACCTGTATCTTTGATGCCCAAAAGACCTGAGGAGGATGAATACGTGGCTATGATTGACCCCATGTCTAGCACTCCATCTGCTTTCAGTATTCTTTGTGGAGCTGCTGTGATTTAATCTGTTCTAGTGCAAATACCCTCACGCCATCTCAAGTGAATTCTCTTGAGTTTCCTCCTCAACTCCAAAACTTCTCAGCTAACGTGCCTTTCCCTTTTCCCTTGTTCCTGTCCCTATCCCCCTTCTTCAAAGTAATTCCTGGGGGCGCCTGGATGGAGCAACAGATTGGGCATCCGGCTCTTGATTTCGGCTCACGTCACAATGGCACGGTCCTCACAAAGAGCCACGCATCCGGCTCCGGGTCAGAAGCGAGTCTGCTTAAGGATTCTCTCTCCCTCTCCCTTTGCCCCTCGCCCTGATCACTCACTGTGTCTCACATTCCCTCTCCCTAAAACAAATAAAGAAAAATATACTTACAACAGAGTTATGCTGAATCTATGGTCTTGATTGTTCTGCTTTACACCCCTTTTATTAGGGATTGTCTCCACCACTTCTTTCCTCTTTATTTAGCACTAGTATCTCACAACTATAACCTCTCTTTCTGCATCTCCACGCTCCCCTCTAGCTAAAAACATGCTCACAATAAAAAACAAAATAATGCTTTCCCTTCATCCTATGGGATCTTGAAGTATCCAGGGCCTTTCCAGGTGTCTCTATGTGGAAGTCTA
>NW_019157266.1:0-2534 GCF_002288905.1 Enhydra lutris kenyoni | reverse complement strand
GAGGGAACTTATTCACATTTACTGCAACACAAACTTTGTATACCAGGGGCTCTCTTGAATCAGGAAAGACATAAATAAATGAAAACGAAAAATCTCATAGAAAACTATAGGAATGCAAAGAAACTTATGAAAAGATAGCCAACAGCAATAAACGGACAAATATAAAAGTCCTGATAATTTTATCTTCAGCTAAAAAAGATACATTGCATGATAAGGTTTGCTGCCACCCCATTCTTACAAAAAAGTGTGTATATCTGCTCACACGTATTGTGCATCTGCACATATTTTGCACATATACATTTGAGAAAAGCATCTGCAGAATGCGCTCCAGACCATTAACAAAGGATGGCTCAGCAGGATGAAAGAAGGTAGATACAAGATCATTTTATTTTCCACATATACATACCTATATTGTTTGATTCCTTTCAATTACAAACATACATTAGCTTTATAATTGAGGAAAATAAGTGAGATAAATTTTGGAAAACAGGAAACAACTTGTTATGATCTGATCCCTGATTTCATATAAATCTACTGACCTGAAAAGTAGTTCATAGCTAACTGCTAAGTTAAAAAAACAAACATGAGATATATGCAATATAATCCCAGTTATTGTTTATAATACACCAAAGTGCAAAAGTATGCATATATGGGTAAGTGCAAGTGTGTCTAAAAGGATATGACTAAAAATAGACATACACACACACACACACACACACACACACACACACACACACAGATACACACTTCCTCAGAGACCCTTACACTGGCAGCTTTCTCTTCATGAGACAGGGGTGGAACTTCCTGTCAGAAGTTCAGAGAGCTAGGTAGCATCTGATTCTGCAGGGAAGCCTGCCTGTGCCATTCAAGCCTCCAGGTTGCCCAGTCAGTGGGTCAGACCAATGGCCCTGACCAGTGGCCCTCCCCAAATTCTTGCATAGCACCTCCAGAGATATTGAGAGATGTAGTTCTGGTTCTAACCAGCAAGTGCTGGTTATCTCAAAATGGTACCTTTGTTGCAAAGGAAAATTATCAATTTTTGTAAAAAGAGACAAAGAAAATATGAAATAAATAGACCTAAATATTTTTAATTAATATGTATAGGAATTTATACATATACAGGAAAACATACATAGGAATATATAGAGAAAGAACACATATATTATATATATATAGAGAGAGAGAGAGACTCAAACAGTATGTACGGTTTCATTTGTTGATAATGACTCCCAAAGCTGAGTACCCCACAACCGTTCATTTATTCAGCACACATATGTGGGACACCGGTAGCTCAAGTCCATGTGTTCATCCCACTCTTTCCTCTGATCCCCAGACTCTCATTTCCAACTACCTACAAAACATATTCACTTGGAGACAAATGACTACAATTCCTTTCTATATGTATGGAGTGAGTGTGTGTATGTGTATGTGTTTCTCTGCTGTTGAACTGAAAATTAAAGAATCAGGATAACTTATTAAATAATAAAAAGAAATGGCACAATTACCCTTTCCTCTTTACAACTTCATATGCTGTAATGAAAAAAAATAGCACCAAAGCTCATAACTGTGTATACATTTCATGTCCTTTGTGTATAATTTTTATGCTCTTTATTACATTCATGCTATTTCTTCTACATTAAATCCCATTTTTATAGAAAACAGAACACTGGAACTAGCATTTTTAACATTTCTTAAAGTCCTAGTATGTGCCAGACACTTTCTACTGTTTAACTGATATTTTCAATCAAAATCCTGTTAGGCAGCAATTTTGCTACTCAGCAATATCTATTTCCTCCACTATTATTTTCCATTTATATATACACTTGATGAAATATTGTATGTATGTACATGCGATAATAAAGATACATTTAACCATTATGAAAACTCTGCATTGATTAAAGAGCTGGGGGAAAAAAAAGTTGCAGCCAAAATCTGTCATCTCAGCAGTCACCAATGCAGGGAGCAACCTGATGCCCAGAATTAAGTAAGCCACCAATGCTTTTTGCCTCCCCAACCCATCCACAACCACTCATAACCAAGACCATGTGATGGAGAATGGTTGGGTGGAGGGCAAGGCTAACCTGAGAGACTGTATTTTCAGGGAAAGAGAAAGTGCTAAAATAAGCAAAGCCAGGTGCAACGGGAGCCAATGAGGACAACTGGAGCAATTATACAGAGTTCTGCTGATCTAAGTGCATTGTGATCAAATTTGGACACCATTGTGCTAGAAGATAATCAAATTGGAATTATCAGTTTAATGTTCAGTTTATAAGTTATATTTATAAGTTAATATTTTCAGTAGACTGTCTATTGTCTCTTCATTATAGACATTCATTTCTTCACTTTAAATTAATACTGTTCTCATGCCTTCTGCCAAACCATTTTTGTTCCCAGTGTATGAAAATGAATTGTGTCAATGGGAGAACAAGGATGCTTTGTATTCAGCCATATTTTTTTTTGAGAATTTAATAGAGAGTATTCATAGAGAGACTACTTTCTTAGGGGATGGGAGTCAAACATCCTTTTTTTTTTTT
>NW_019157265.1:0-2536 GCF_002288905.1 Enhydra lutris kenyoni | reverse complement strand
GCATGAGAAAGATGCAACATTATGTGATTTCTTCCCCCCTCCTCCTGTTCTCCCTTCTTCCTTACGCTTCCTCGAAGGAAAATAGAGAAAGCTCCGTTATGCAAAGAAATGTGACATGGAAGGAGACTGTGGGCAAACTGGGTTAGCATTGCCTCAGGGGTATAAAACCATGCCAGGGGAGAACCTCCAGGAGGAGAACGCGCTGTGGTCACCCCTCCCCTCAACACAGAAACAAAGGAATTGCCTGGGTCATGTTTGTGAGCGTCTTGCTGTACAAATGGGGTCAGGTTTTGTTTGTCTCTTTAGGTAACTTGGGGATCACTTTAAAAATCACAACATGGTGACCCATGGGGATAGGCATAGCTTTGGGACACCTTGCTGTGGGTCTTATCAAGGAAGACCCTGATTCTGTTCTCACAAACTACCCTTCCAAAGAAGAAAATAAAACACAAACAAGTCTGTGTGTGTAGAGCTGTGACGACAGAATGACGAGCACGCAGACACGGTTCTTCTGGAGCTGGGCCACACGCTCCTCCCCGGGGCTGAGGTGAGGAGCTGGGCAGCGAGCAAGCATCCGCCGGTAGGAACCAGTGTGCAGGGCTGCTGGCGGCAAGGAGATCACAGAAGTGCTGATAATTACGCTAAGCTTTTTTTCAGTGTGTACAAAATTAGGAAAAATTACAGGCATATCTTGGAGATACTGTGGGTTTGGTTCCAGATCACAGCGATAAAGCGAATATTGCAGTGAAATGAGTCAAAGAGCACTTTGGTTTCCCAGTGCACATGAAAGTGATGTTCCCAGGGAACTGTGGCCTACGGAGTGTGCAGTCGGTGTTCATACCACAATTAGAAAATACTCTGTTTTTGGAAAATGCTTACCATCATCTGAGCGTTCAGGAGCCATAATCTTTTTGCTGGTGGAGGGTCTTGTCTGCTGTTTAAGGCTGCCAACCCATCGGGGTGGTGGCAGCGGTGGCCGTTTCCGAAAGTAAGACAACCCTGGAATTTGCCGCATGGACTGACTCTTCTTCCAGGACCAGTTTCTCTGTAGCCCGTGATGCTGTAGAACTTCTTTCACAGCAGAAATTCTTTCAAAACTGCAGTCCATCCTCTCCAATTCTGCTGCTGCGTTACGGCTACTTTCGCGTGATATTCTGAATCCTTTGTTGCAGGGTTGAAGGTTCTTGACTCACATGGTCAGAGAATGAATCTCGTGGACACAACAGGGTGAAGTGAAGTGCAAGTTCATTAAGCGACGCTAGGAACAGAAAGGAAAGAAAAAGCTCTCTAGAGTGAGAGGTCCCGACTGGGTGGCCCTGAGGGGTTTCAGGGCCAATCTTTTATTGACAACTTGGCCAGGAGGCTTGCGGTCTTGAGATTCTAGTGCCATCTTGGTCTGCGCGAGGACTGTTGATAACCCCTCAGTGGCTCACTTCTTTGAGTAATGGCTCACTTCTTTGTCATTCTTTGAGAATGGCTTACTTCTTTGTCATTTTCTGTCATTACTGTGTAGCCACCAAAGAAAAACACTCCCTAACACCCAGGGCAGGGTAGCCTGGTTTGTTCCCTTATCTTTTGGTCACTTTGACTTAGGCTTTTGCCTGCCAGGAATAGTTTCGGAGCCCAGCCAGGGACACCGCGCCACCCCCCCCCCCATACCTTTACCCTTTCCTTAATCTGCTGTCACTTCAGCAGTCTTCACGGCATCTTCACCGGGTGTAGATTCCATCTCAAGAAACCACTTTCTTTGCTCCTCCGTAAGAAGCAAGTCCTCGTCTGTTCAAGGTTGATCACGGGATTCTAGCAGTTCAGTCCCGTCTTCAGGCCACACTTCTGATCCGCTTCTCCTGCTGTTTCCCCCACATCTGCAGTCAGATCACACACAACATTTACTGAGTAGGTTTGCTGTCTTATGTGTGCCTAGTTTGTAATGCCCCCAAAACAATTCCAGTGATGACATCAAAGATCACTGGTCATAGGTCATCGTAATAAATATAACAATAATAAAAACTTGGGAATATTGTGAGAATTACCAAAATGTGACACAGGGACATGAAGTGAGCAGATGCTGTTGGAAAAAGTGGTTCCAGCAGACTTGCTCGATGCAGGCTTGCCACAAACGCTCAATTAGTACAAAGCACATGCTCTGTAAAGCACAGGAAGGCGAAGCAGTGAAAGGAGGTGTGTTCGAATAAGCACGGAGTGTCACCATGACGTGAGGCTGAGAAATAAGAGTGGGTCTGCTCTGCGGCAGATCTGTATTTTGTGAGTTTCGGGGTTTCAGGAACATAAGGTGGTGCTCCAAGACACTCAGCAGTCACTTTCAGAAATAAGATTCTAATGACTATTTTTACTAGTGCCAGTTCATTCTTCATTCTGCAAATATTTTTTGGAGTATAATAAATAAGTCAGTGCTTAACCGACAGATAACTATGCAAATGACAGGGGACCATATGGTGGTTACAAGGCAGAACTTAAAATTTTAAAGGACAAAACACTCATATTCATGTACAGCAATTAACTACAGGACCAAGAA
>NW_019157264.1:0-2536 GCF_002288905.1 Enhydra lutris kenyoni | reverse complement strand
GCCTGGTTCACCCCATGATGGATCCCCTGACCAAACTTCTCTGCCCCATTCACAGCCTGCCCAGCAGCATGGTGGACCCCCTGGCCAAACCTCCCTGCTTCACTTCCCGCCTGGTTCACCCCATGATGGACCCCCTGAATCACTTTGTCTGCCTCCTTCCCAACCTGTCCAGCAGCGTGGTTGACCCCATGGGCAAACTTCTCTGCCTCCTTTCCTGCTTGTCCGACGCCATTGTTGATCCCATGGGCTACCTTGTCCAAGCCGTTGTTGAGCCCCTGGACGCCTTTGTCCAGTTCCTTGCCGGCCTGGCTCCCCATGTGGCTAAGTCCATTAAAAACTTTCTCCACTTCCCTTCCAGCGTGAGTGATTCCATTATTGATGCCTTCCAGGGCCTTGCCCACCTCTCTCTCTGCATTGCTCAGCCCTCGGTTGATTCCTTCAATGACCTTCTCAATGGGGTCATCATTGGCTGCCCATCCAGGAAGGGCCCCCAGTAGCAGTAGGAGGGAGCAGGAGCTGACCAAACTGGCAAGGTGCATGTTGTTGGCAGGGTAGGGAGGATGCAGAGAGGTGCAAGGGAAGCAAAGCTGCTATTTATACTCTACCTCCCTCTCATCTCCACCCCTCATGACTCAATTACCCCTGTGAGGCACTGACTTGGTCCCCAGTCAGGGAGGTATTTCCCAGGGAGCTTTGAGTTGAGCAACGAAGAGGAGGAGGAAGTGAAGGTGAGTCATGAATGGAGAACACTCACGTGGCATCTCTGCTCCTTGCCCAGCTCAGGCCCCTCCACCCCAAAGCCCAGATGTCTGCCCTTCCAATCACCTCCTCTTTTCATTCCTCACCCACTATCCAGGCCTCCTCTCTCCCAACCCCACCTTCAATCACCCCCATCTCCAGGACCCAGGCCTGCTTCTTCACTCCTCTCAGGGGATCGAAGGATCCAGTTTCCCCATCAGCAAGAGTCTGGAAAGATGGGGGGGGGTGCTCAGTCAGGGGAGGAAGAGCACTCCTGGGGAGTTGAGGGCATCATCAGACCTTGCTCTTTCTGTTCTCATTGACTCCCCGCTATGCTTACCACATCCCAGCCCCACAGGTCTTCTTCTCCTTGGTTCTCAGACACACCAGGCTCATTCCTGCCTCATGGTCTTTGCACATGCTATGTGCATGGAAGGTAGAACTCACATCTTTACATTGTGGGTTCTTTCTTATTCTGTTCTTGGCTCAAATGTCACCTCAGAAAAACCCTTCCCTGGCCATCCCTCAGTTACACTGGGTGATATCATCCTTTTGTTTTTACAAGCACTTACCACAATCCGAAATTATCTTTTATACTGTGTGCCTCATCTATCGGATTGTAAACTTCCAGAGGACAGGGCTTTTGTGTTGGTCACTGCTATATCCCCAATTTTTAGAACATAGCCTGGGGTTCAGTAAATATTTATATATTGAACAAATGGATGGATTAAAAGAAGCACTCCCAAAAGGCATGCGATGTAAGTGCCCATAGTATGATTGCTAAGGGAAGCCCAGAGAAGACCAGTCAAGCCTCAGCCTGAGTCTCAGAGGGTGCTGGAGAGAAGAGTGCCTGGGTCCCCAGAGAAGCCTGGGGCTCCTTAGGGAGGCTTATAGATTTTGGAGCTGGGACACATTCTCATAACAGAACCTTGGCCTCCCGCTTCCCAGCCCTTGGGCGAGGGCAGAGGACCAATTGCCATGAGCTAGGACAGGACGCAGTGTCTCCTGAAAAGCCGGTTGAGGCAGCCACGGGGAGGGGCTGAAGACCTGCAGCAGCAGGAGACTGTCAGCCAGAACCTGGGCTGGAGGCCAGGGGCTCATCCTTCCCTCCTCCCCCTGGGGCCTCCTCAGTCCCAACCTAAAGCCCCAAGCATTGACATGGTGGCACGGGTTGGAGGGGAACAGCTGAGAGTCTACCCTGGGCATGAAGAGGGTCATCAGAAGGAAGGGCAGGTGGTGGCTGGGAGGTCTGTGGCAGCATAGCCATCTGGGGCTAGCTTAGAGGAAGGCCAAGACCAGAAGGGCAAGAGCCAGTGGGTGGGTAAGTTGGGTGCAGGGGTGAAAGATATTTGGGTTTTGGTGCCAAGGGGAGAGACAGAGAGGGGGTGGAGGTGGGATTGCGGGCAGGCAGGCTGGTGGGAAGGAATGTGTAGGGTGTGAGCTGGTGGGGTGGCAGAGTTATGTGTGTGGGCGCCTGGGTTGGGTGAGAATCTGCACGTGGTTTCAGGCTTTGCTCAAATAAGGGTGACCAGGCCCACTCCCCTCGGAGGACCCACGCTTCCACCCTGGGTCCTGGACACCCAGGCCCAGAGACCCAGGAGCTTCTGCCATTTCTAGGCACTGCCTATAGAGGGTGACTAATCAGGCCATCTCAACGAGCTTGAGCTCATTAAATCTGTTTCCCAGTTTCACGCTCCAGGGACAAAGCCAGATCCCTGGGCAACCTCAGGCGTGGCTCTTCTGCCCTTGTCCAGTGCCTAAATGAGGGAGTTTCCCATGCCAGGAAATTGCAGGGTGG
>NW_019157263.1:0-2536 GCF_002288905.1 Enhydra lutris kenyoni | reverse complement strand
TTTTCACAGTCATCATCACATCTGTGTTCTTTCAAATAACTTTTTGACCCCCTTAACACTGTAGGCACATTATATACTTTGATGTTTAATTCCTAACTCATTTTGCTTGTCATATTGTCCCTTAATGTATCATGCCCGATTAGTATATAAAATCTATCAAAGTAGTCATGTGCAGAACACATTATACATTCATTATAAAATAAAGCATGTCAATTTAAAGTGCATCTTTTCAAAGTATTTCTGGTTTGATTACTAGTACATATAATTCTATTTTAAGTGTTATTCTAAAATTCTTACTGTTAAGAGTTCATCTAGAGCCATACAAGAAATCACGTAGAATTTCTCTAACTGCATTTAAAATATATTTTGATTATATTTTAATTAAAATTAAAAACTTTTATAAAGACTTATTATAATATTAAAATTTAAAATTTTAGATTTATTAAAATTAATATTTAAAAATTAATATTTGAAATATATGAGATATTAAAATATTTAAATATATTAAAATTAAAATTTATTAAAATTAAAATCTTTTATAAAGATTTAAAAAAAAACCTACCAAAATAGGAAAATAAACACTGAATTTGGTTTGGGTAACATGTTGCTTTTTTTGGTCTTTATTCATCTTATATATTCTTTCTTTTGCTTAAAAATTTGAAAATAACTTGCATGCCTTCTGACACTTAACTTCGAAGATTTTAGCATTAATCTGAAAAATAAGAACAGTATCTTGCCTAACTTATTTAATTATTGCATACATTAACACTTTTCTTTTTTTTAATTTTTTTAAATTTATTTTTATTTTTTATAAACATATATTTTTATCCCCAGGGGTACATGTCTGTGAATCGCCAGGTTTACATACTTCACAGCACTCACCATAGCACATACCCTCCCCAATGTCCATAACACCGCCCCCCTTCTCCCAATCCCCCTCCCCCCAGGAGCCCTCAGTTTGTTTTGTGACATTAAGAGTCACTTATGGTTTGTCTCCCTCCCAATCCCATCTCGTTTCATTTATTCTTCTACTACCCCTTTAACCCCCCATGTTGCATCTCTACTTCTTCATATCAGGGAGATCATATGATAGTTGTCTTTCTCCAACTTATTTCGCTAAGCATGATACCCTCTAGTTCCATCCACGTCGTCACAAATGGCAAGATTTCATTTCTTTTGATGGCTGCATAGTATTCCATTGTGTATATATACCACTTCTTCTTTATCCATTCATCTGTTGATGGACATCTAGGTTCTTTCCATAGTTTGGCTATTGTAGACATTGCTGCTATAAACATTCGGGTGCACGTGCTGCTTTGGATCACTATGTTTGTATCTTTAGGGTAAATACCCAGTAGTGCAATTGCTGGGTCATAGGGTAGCTCTATTTTCAACATTTTGAGGAACCTCCATGCTGTTTTCCAGAGTGGTTGCACCAGCTTGCATTCCCACCAACAGTGTAGGAGGGTTCCCCTTTCTCTGCATCATCTCCAGCATCTGTCATTTCCCGACTTGTTAATTTTAGCCATTCTGACTGGTGTGAGGTGATATCTCATTGTGGTTTTGATTTGTATTTCCCTGATGCCGAGTGATCTGGAGCATTTTTTCATGTGTCTGTTGGCCATCTGGATGTCTTCTTTGCAGAAATGTCTGTTCATGTCTTCTGCCCATTTCTTGATTGGATTATTTGTTCTTTGGGTGTTGAGTTTGCTAAGTTCTTTATAGATTTTGGACACTAGCCCTTTATCTGTTATGTCATTTGCAAATATCTTCTCGCATTCTGTCAGTTGTCTTTTGGTTTTGGTGAATTTTCCTTTGCTGTGCAAAAGCTTTTGGTCTTGATAAAATCCCAATAGTTCATTTTTGCCCTTACTTCCCTTGCCTTTGGCAATGTCCTAGGAAGATGTTGCTGCGGCTGAGGTCGAAGAGGTTGCTGCTGTGTTCTCCTCAAGGATTTTGATGGATTCCTTTCTCACATTGAGATCCTTCATCCATTTTCAGTCTATTTTTGTGTGTGGTGTAAGGAAATGGTCCAATTTCATTTTTCTGCATGTGGCTGTCCAATTTTCCCAACACCATTTATTGAAGAGTCTGTCTTTTTTCCATTGGACACTCTTTCCTGCTTTGTCAAAGATTAGTTGACCATAGAGTTGAGGGTCTATTTCTGGGCTCTCTAGTCTGTTACATTGATCTATGTGTCTGATTTTGTGCCAGTACCATGCTGTGTTGATGATGACAGCTTTGTAAAAGACCTTGAAGTCTGGAATTGTGATGCCACCAACTTTGGCTTTCTTTTTCAATATTCCTTTGGCTATTCGAGGTCTTTTCTGGTTCCATATAAATTTTAGGATTATTTGTTCCATTTCTTTGAAAAAAATGGGTGGTATTTTGATAGGAATTGCATTAAATGTGTAGATTGCTTTAGGTAGCATAGACATTTTCACAATATTTATTCTTCCAATCCAGGAGCATGGAACATTTTTCCATTTCTTTGTGTCTTCCTCAATTTCTTTCATGAGTACTTTATAGTTTTCTG